>NC_087207.1:96357142-96372142 GCF_015104395.2 Macrobrachium nipponense | reverse complement strand
TTCGACCCAAGGTCTGTCTCTCGCTTCGAGCTCCTTCAAGGTGGCAGGCAGCGAGCGACGTCTCCAAGAGTTGCCCAAAAGTTTTAATCTAATCCGTTGTATTTCGTTATATTTCATCAACTTTTTTTTCCATCCATTTCGCAAACATTTTGCTCGAACGAATTTCATTCACTCGAGCAAAAATGTTCGTATTTTGTGAAGTGAAATATTGGCTTCTTTCCAGACGAATAATATATATTAATTTCCGTTGGGGTCAGTTTCAAGCGAATAAAAAAAAAGGTTACTTAATTTTCAGTTTTCTGAAAAGAAAACTATTGTGTCAGCTTTGTCTTTCTGTCCGCACTTTTCTGCCCGCATTTTTTCTGTCCGCCCTCAGATCTTAAAACCTACTGAGGATAGAAAGCTGCAAATTGGCATGTTGATCATCCACCCTCCAATCATGGAACATGCCCAATTGCATCCCTCTAACCTCAGTAGTTTTCATTTTATTATGATTAAATTTAGGCATAATTGCACGTCTGACAACGATATAGGCCAGGCCAAACCACCAGGCCGTGGTTAAAGTTTAATGGTCGGTGGTTCGTACAGCATTATGCCGAGACCACCGAAAGATAAATCTATTTTCGGTGGCCTTGTTTATATACGCTATACAGAAACCTAGATTGTTGCATTTTTTACTTGTTTTTTCATGGGCATGGTTTCAGATATATCTTTACACTATCATGCCCGGTAGGGGCACCAGATGACCTATGCGATGGCTCGTATGTTAGTGACCTTGTCAAAGGGAGAAGATGACAGGAAAGAACAATTTTATTTGCGAGTCTCGCTGGGAAGGGGAAATTGTAACCTGCTTTGGGAAATTGGAAGCTCTCTCTCTCTCTCTCTCTCATCTCTCTCCTCTCTCTCTCTTCTCGTCTCTCTCTCTCTGCATCTTGGCCATCTCACATTGCCGGGAATGGGACATGGGGGTGTTTATACACACGTTTGTCTCTCTCTCTCTCTCTCTCTCTCTCTCTCTCTCTCTCTCTCTCTCTCTCTCTCTGACATTTTCCGTAATATCGAGGAATTGGAGGTGTTCATACACAAGTTGTACAGACATTGTCTGTTATCTTTGTTTGTATTTGATTGTCCTTCTGTCTGTCTCTTTTGAGGAGAAAGACGCACTTTAATTTTTTTTATTTCTGTTAGTTTTTTTTTCGTTTTGGTTTAAATCTTTTGTCGTGAGCCTAACAACAACGTTTACAGCCAAACTTTTCATTTGTATTTAGTTTTCTGTAAAAGAAAACTATTGTGTCGGCTTTGTCTGTCCGTCAGCCCTCAGATCTTAAAAACTAAGGAGGCTAGATAGCTGCAAATTGGTATATTTATCATCCACCCTCTAGTCATCAAACATACCCAATTGCAGCCCTCTAGCCTCAGTAGTATTTATTTCATTGAAAGTTAAAGTTAGCCATCCTCGTACTTCTGTGTAAATCAGGCTTAAGGGCTTGATAGGCAGTGGCTGAGACCAAACTCGATTGCGCCGAAGAAACTCGGCGCATTTTTTACTTGCTATTCTTTGACATAGATTATGTAAAATATTTCCACTCATTGACATAGATTATATAAAATATTTCCACTCATCGGCATAGATTTTATAAAATATATCCCACTCATTAACGAATTCCTAACGGTTACAAGTCATAGATTGTTTAAGGGAAACCTTATAACAAGAGCAATCGTTAAACTAAACCAGTGAACTCTTCGCTGTTATCTGTAATTGCCTTCGAATTTGACCCACTGATTGTCACCTAATCCGGCGCCTCTGCTGACCTAACATTTGCCTAATGGATTCCCTTTGTCACCTCCGTTCAATTAAGAAAAAGTTTTATCGTCTCATTTCAAAGGCAAATGGTTGCCCTCATGATTCCTGATCTTTATTTATTTCTCGCTATTTTTGGATGCCAAGCTAGTCTTCATCTGCCCTGTTTTAATTCAGCTTTATTTAATTTTCTTTCAGTTTGGTTGTTTTTGCAATTCAAGTGCTAGCCAACTTGTGTTCATACATTAGAGAGAGAGAGAGAGAGAGAGAGAGAGAGAGAGAGAGAGAGAGAGAGAGAGAGAGAGAGAGAGGGAGGGACAACACAACTCAAGCAAAGCGCTGCTTAATTGTCTCCTTATCTCTGAGATTGTTTGCTAAGTAGATATATTGGCGTGAATGAGGCTATACTACTACAGGAATGCCTCCATAAAAAGTTCACAGGGAAATCAGATAAAGGTCGTTTGCTCGCTTGTGAAACTTGTTTATATCACAGGATATATATATATATATATATATATATATATATATATATATATATATATATATATATATATATATATATATATATATATATATATAGTAGTATGTAAGTATATGCACTGCTTCAGTGATTTTGGGGAAAAATAACTATTATTAATATTATTATTACAAGTTGTTTCTCTCTCTCTCTCTCTCTCTCTCTCTCTCTCTCTCTCTCTCTCTCTCTCTCTCTCTCTCTCTCTCTGACGCAACGTTTCGCCCAGACCAGCCAGGGCATTATCACATCGATCCATTATTATTATTATTATTATTATTATTATTATTATTATTATTATTATTATTATTATTATTCAGAAGGCAAACCCGATTCATATGTAACAAGCCCACCATAGGAAAAATAGACTTGAAAGTCAACCTGCCAAAGAATCTGGTGTTCTTTCGAAACGAGGAACAGACGGTAAAAGGAAATACAGAAAGAGATCTGTTATTAGAGAAACGGGTCACTTAACAAATGGATGAATTAGCGTATATCCTTACCCTGCAAAATTTTTCAAAATGTGTATGTACGTATGTTCGTTCGTACTCTCGCCCCAGTCCTCACAAAGTCTTGAAACAGCATAAGGTGATTTAGATTCCCCTGTAGTGGTCTGGAAGTATGTATCCTGATTTCTCTCATCCTTACCAGCAACGGTTTTCCTGCGTCTGCCTTTTCAAAAGTCTGTGTATGAACAATGAAAACAAAGAATGTGCTAAAGGTCACCCTCAATAGAATTCCACCTAAATGTCTGTGTATGTTGTAAAATAAAGGAAGGACTCTGTAGAAGGCCAACATTCAGAGAAGTTCTCTTTAACAATCCAGAACGATTTGCTTACTATTTTGAGAATTACATTCCTCTTATGAAAATATGAAATTTACACACACACACACACACAGAGGCAAATTCGTCGCAGAGAAAGCAGAGACGCCTTGATGGAAAACCTAACTTGGTCGCTGAGTTGATCATCCAAACCGCTCCGCTGATTCAAGAAATCTGCCACCCAATACAGTGCAGGATGCACAGGGGTTTAGGAAGGGATGATTCACAGTGAGAGGGAAATCGCCTCTTTGCTTTTAAATTGTCTCTGAATGGGTCTAGTCAGCTCTCCAATGCGGCATCTGAATCCGTCTTCTGTTTGGATACGTTTTCTGTTTGGTTACACTACAAAAGGGAATGGAAGCGATGCGCGACTGGAAAGCTGCCAATCTGTATGCGAAACAAGATTGTTTCTTTCGAATATTGTCTCGAATGACTGGTGTCTGAGGACGTGTATTCTGATACATTTTTATTTAGTTATTTTTTTTTCTTTTTTAGTAAGCCAGATCACGTCTTTATGTGTTTCGTTTTACCTCCTCTTACTCCCTCTTAGTGAACACCATAGTCTTTGGAAGCTTGAATAATAATAATAATAATAATAATAATAATAATAATAATAATAATAATAATAATAATAATAATAATATATTTAAACATAAAACTGCACAGTTTTGATGTTTAAATATATGTACATATATAAATGTGGATTTGTTTCTCCAATAATAATAATAATAATAATAATAATAATAATAATAATAATAATAATAATAATAAATATGTGGTGCCGTGGCAGAGTGGGTTAGGTCGTCAATTGACTGGTTAAGCAACATTGGGGCTGGTCAGTCGTTGGATGGCTGACCGCTCACCTTGGCGTTGATTCCTTGGGAAAGAATCTTTACCATAATTTCCTCAGTCTACTCAGCGGTAAATGAGTACCTATTCCTGATGGGGTAGGGTCCAGCTATGGGTTAAATAGCAAAACTCAGCAATGATGGAAAGAAATGAAGAATTAAATGACAACGACGTAAATGGAACCTCTGGCAACAGAGGAGCTTCGTCCGGCAGCCAGGTATTCAGCCCAATTGAAGGGGAAGATGGTCAGGTACTTGGAGGTCGTTATCCAGCAACTGACCACCACAACGACAGTAACCAACAACCAGAGACTGGAGCTACAGAAGCAAACCAGAGGAAGAAATGGACGAGAGAAGAAAATAAGGAAATATGGAGATGCTACATCAGAAGCAACCCGACGGAGAGAGGATATAGAAGAAGGTTGGTCAACATCTGGAATGAGAGGAATAACACCCCCCAAACAGAGCAGAGGCTGGCAGACCAAGTAAGGAACATAAAGAAAAAGAACTGGCTCTCCCCAACAGAAAGAGAGGAACTCGAAAGGGAAATAACGCACGGCAACGAATTACAAGAAGACGAACTGAGAGACGATGCCACAGATGACGAGGGATGATGAGGTATCAAACAACGACACATGAGGAAACACCGACGAAGTAACAGAGAGGACGGAATGAGTAGAAAAGATCAGACAATGGATGAAGCCAGACACAGAGAGAAACAAAGATCCCTCCATGAAAGCCTACAACACCAAGAAGAAATTAAGGGAGAAAACAAGTGAGGTCAATGAAATAATTAGACTAATACACACCACCAATATCACAGAAACAAATAATTTGACATATGCAGAAACAAGATTAGTAGCAGAACTGATGGGGACACGAACACCAACACCACCAGCACAACCAACCCAACAGAAACCAAAACAGCAACCTCCTTGGAAAAGGCGCCCGGAAAAGCAAATCATGGTGATGAGATCTGACTTGAGTAAACTGAAAGAGATGGCAGAAAAAAGGCTTAGAAGCAAGAAAACAAGGGAGGAACTGAACGAGAAATACAAAGTACATGAGAGGGGACTAAACAACACAATGAGGATGTAAAACAGAGGCTTAAGGCCAAAAGCACATAAGATCCAACGATACATGAACAGGAATAAGGGATACCAACAGAACAAACTATTCGGAACCAACCAGAAAAGACTATACAGCCAACTAAGAGGGGAAGACAACCACCAAGAAATTCCTGAAACCGAACCAAGTAAGAGACTCTGGGAAAACATATGGAGCAATCCGGTATCACACAACAAACATGCAACATGGCTCCAGGAAGTCAAGGCAGAAGAAACAGGGAGAATAAAACAAAGATTCACTGACATCACGACAGACACAGTCAGACACCAACTAAAGAAAATGCCCAACTGGAAAGCCCCAGGTCTCGATGAAGTCCATGGATACTGGCTCAAAAACTTCAAGACCCTACACCCAAGAATAGCAGAACAACTCCAGCATTGTATCACAAATCACCATGCGCCCAAATGGATGACCACAGGAAGAACATCCTTAGTCCAGAAAGACAAGAGTAAGGGAAATATAGCCAGTAACCTCAGGCCTATCACCTGCCCACCAGTAATGTGGAAGTTACTAACAGGTATCATCAGCGAAAGGCTATACAACTACCTAGAGGATACAATCACCACCCCCCACCAACACAAAGGCTGCAGAAGGAAGTGTAGGGGCACAAAAGACCAGCTCCTGATAGACAAAATGGTAATGAAGAACAGTAAGAGAAGGAAAACCAACCTAAGCATGGCATGGATAGACTTAAGAAAGCCTTCGACATGATACCACATACATGGCTAATAGAATGCCTGAAAATATATGGGGCAGAGGAAAGCACCATCAGCTTCCTCAAAAATACAATGCGCAACTGGAATACAATACTTACAAGCTCTGGAATAAGACTAGCAGAGGTTAATATCAGGGAGAGATCTTCCAGGGCGACTCACTGTCCCCACTACTCTTCGAAGTAGCCATGATTCCCATGACAAAAAGTACTGCGAAGATGGATGCTGGGTACCAACTCAGAAAAGAGGCAACAGAATTAACCATCTGATGTTCATGGACGACATCAAGCTGTATGGTAAGAGCATCAAGGAAATAGATACCCTAATCCAGACTGTAAGGATTGTATCTGGGGACATCAGGATGGAGTTTGGAATATTAAAATGCGCCTTAGTCAACATACAAAAGGGGAAAGTAACAAGGACTGAAGGGATAAAGCTACCAGATGGGAGCAACATCAAACACATAGATGAGACAGGATACAAATACCTGGGAATAATGGAAGGAGGGGATATAAAACATCAAGAGATGAAGGACACGATCAGGAAAGAATATATGCAAAGACTCAAGGCGATACTCAATTCAAAACTCAATTCCGGAAATATGATAAAAGCCATAAACACATGGGCAGTGCCAGTAATCAAATACAGCGCAGTAATAGTGGAATGGACGAAGGCAGAACTCTGCAACATAGACCAGAAAAGTAGGAAACAAATGACAATACACAAAGCACTACACCCAAGAGCAAATACGGACAGAGTATACATAACACGAAAGGAAGGAGGGAGAGGACTGCTAAGCATAGAGGACTGTGTCAACATCGAGAACAGAGCACTTGGGTAATATCTGAAAACCAGTGAAGACGAGTGGCTAAAGAGTGCATGGGAAGAAGGACTGATAAAAGTAGACTAAGACTCAGAAATATACAAAGACAGGAGAATGACAGACAGAACAGAGTAATGGCACAACAAACCAATGCACGGACAATACATGAGACAGACTAAAGAACTGGCCAGCGATGACACGTGGCAATGGTTACAGAGAGGAGAGCTCAAGAAGGAAACTGAAGGAATGATAACAGCGGCTCAAGATCAGGCCCCAATAACCAGATATATCCAAAGAATGATAGATGGAAATAACATCTCTACCATATTTAGGAAGTGCAATACGAAAAATGAGACCATAAACCACATAGCAAGCGAATGTCCGGCACTTGCACAGAACCAGTACAAAAAGAGGCATGATTCAGTAGCAAAAGCCCTTCACTGGAGCCTGTGCAAGAAACATCAGATACCTTGCAGTAATAAGTGTACGAGCACCAACCTGAGGGAGTGATAGAAAACGATCAGGCAAAGATCCTCTGGGACTATGGTATCAGAACAGATAGGGTGATACGTGCAAACAGACCAGACGTGACATTGATTGACAAAGTCAAGAAGAAAGTATCACTCATTGATGTCGCAATACCATGGGACACCAGAGTTGAAGAGAAAGAAAAGGAAAAAATAGATAAGCATCAAGACCTGAAAATAGAAATAAGAAGGATATGGGATATGCCAGTGGAAATTGTACCCATAATCATAGGAACACTAGGCACGATCCCAAGATCCCTGAAAAAGAATCTGGAAAAACTAGGGGCTGAAGTAGCTCCAGGACTCATGCAAAAGAGTGTGATCCTAGAAACGGCACACATAGTAAGAAGAGTGATGGACTCCTAAGGAGGCAGGATGCAACCCGGAACCCCACACTGTAAATGATACCCAGTCGAATTGGAGGACTGATAAAGCAAAAAAAAAAAATAATAATAATAAAATAAATAATAATAATAATAATAATAATAATAATAATAATAATAATAATAATAATAATAATAATAATAATAATAATAATAATAATAATAATAATAATAACAGAAACGTGACTGATCACTACCCGAGAATTTAGGCAATTAATTGGCTGAAATTATTAGCTCTCTCTAATGAATCGGTGTCCATTTCGGAATCTGGAACAATTCAATTGTGAATCTTTATTTGCAAGTCGATCAATGCAATGTCGAGGGCGAACTGCGAATCTTTTTATTGTGTTACTCTTGGAGAACGCAATTTCGACGCAGTCCTTCACGTGTTTTATAGCAGAAAAAAAAAGCATGATCGCTTATTCGGTAAATCTATTTTGATGTTGGAGATTTGAAGAAGCCTATTGTTTTCTATATTATTACAGTTTCGGAGTTTCTTACACTCCACAGCAATATCTAATTGAAGTTGCCTACTCATGTATAGATAAATGGTAAATACCCTGATATAAAAATGCAAACAAATAAAATTTTTCATCCATATTTGACACTCCCCGTAGGTTGGTAGTGCCTTCAGTGCATCTCTTGCGGTGCACTGCAGGCATTGCTATGGGTCCTTTGCAGCAGCCCTTCGGCCCCCTACCTGCAACCCCTTTTATTCCTTTTACTGTACCTCCATTCATATTCTCTTTCTTCTATCTTGCTCTCCACCCTCTCCTAACAATTATTTCATAGTGCAACTGCGAGGTTTTCCTCCTGTTACACCATTCAAACCTACCTACTCTCAATTTCCTTTCCAGCTCTGAATGGCCTCAAAGGTCCCAGTGCTTGGCCTTTGGCCTAAGCTCTATGATTCCATTCCATTCCACCCATATTTGACAAAAGGTCCAAAACTAACCTAAATTTCATCCTGGACTAGATTAATAAAGTTTTTCAAGAGAATTTTCCAAATAATCACCGAAACATTTATAATGCAATTATACTTTTCGCTTTACTATTTTTTATGCAATTTATTGATACCCTGAGGTCAATAACTTAGGACACAAATAATATTGGAATCCATTCGCATTCGAACTATAAATTTTCATTAGTGCACGAGAACTGCGGACTCCATTATTCACTGAAACAGAAAGATACGTTATGCACATAATGAGATTCGTAAACTTCCATTAACTGATAACCTATTCATAAACAAGTCCCTAATTTGGGGAAGCCTTAATGAACCATCAAACAATCATGATAATTGTATATGGAAGTGACAATTTGATTTGGGGATAATATTGAAAATGTATTTTTGAGAGGTATATAATTGCAAAAAGTAATTGAGGATTTATTCATTCTTTCCTCTTGAAATACTAGTGGTGGATTTATGGCGTGGTCATTCATGACAAGGCCATTAATTCAGTCCTCTGCGGCTCATACAGCATTATGTGCTGTACAGAAAACTCAATCGCGCCGAAGAAACTTGGGCGCATTTTATGTTTTTAATCTTTACATGAATCTGTGTGGTTGGGAAGCAACGAATTATTTTAAAGAAAATTAATTATTCAAATTAGCAGTTTTTTTAACATAAAGATTACATTCATATCAATCTTTTTACTTCTTAAAGAAAAATAGTTTTTTTTATGTAATGTTCGAAAAGTTCCAAAAAGTGCCGAGGTTATTTTCTTCGTCTGAAATCTCATAAACTCGAATTCCTGAGCACGATTTGCCAAGAGCATTCCTTAATAGAGGTACCATCTCTCCGTCTTCTCGTTTGGTTCTTCCTTATGTGCGTTTCTTCTTATTGGGTACAGCTTCTTAGAAAAGCCAGGACATCTGGAAAGGACTGAACTCGATATCTGGAAAGGACTCCAAAGATGGTTCCAGATAATTGTTCTTGTTTAGGGACATTTAGTGACATTTTTATTTAAATTCGGGTGAATGTTCCATTGGTAACCTATTTATCACAGCCTGTTTTTGTTCAGTTTACCAAACAAACGGCTTCTGCAGGCTTTAGGAGAGTGAATTAGATTTTTCACGCTATTTCCATTTTGCTTCCTCTTTTGAAATAAGACGAAACATAATTTCAATGGAATTTCCATCTTACTTCTTACTTTAAAATATGACGAAACATATTTCCAAAGCTATTTCCATATTCTTTTAGTTTTAAAGTATGACGGAACATATTTTTAAAGCTATTTCCATTTAATTTTTGCCTTAAAGTTTGACGGAACATACTTTATGAAGCATTCAATGTGCCTGAAATGTCAGTTAGTATTGCCTTTGCTCGTTTTGTACTTTAGGAAGATATCTTTACATTAGGGGGTAGCAATTATAAACGTTTTAGTAACACCAATTATACTTTTTTCGACATCCTAATACTGGGGTTACAAACAGCTAATTATTTCTCTATAGGTAATAACTGAAATTGAACGCGTAAATCGAACATGTTATATGTTATCCGTCGAAGTTATGTTTATATAATATATACACATAAATACAGAGATATATGTATATGTAGAAGTAAAGGCAAATGCCACGAAGGAATAGTGAAACAACAGAGTGGTTGTTCATGGCCTTTCGACACTCGGTCCTTTTGCTAATTTACTTTAGTAGATTCACCTTAACCGTGCATTTGACGTCTATTCCCGTCCCTTACGACGCTCCTGATTGGCTGTTGATAAGCCAATGACAGGGCTGAAAACTCTCAGTCTCTCGAGAAAGTTCACATGGGAAGGATGTGAGCTCCACCTCTCCTGAGGTATACGTTTGAAAGACGTATTCCTCAGGAGAGGATGAACACACATCCTGCCCGTGTGAACTCTCTTGAGAGACTGAGAGTTTCCAGCCCTGTATTTGGCTTATCAACAGCCAATCAGGAACGTCGTAAGGGACTGGATTAGACATCAAATGCACAGTTAATGTTATTCTACTAAAGTAAAGGACCGAGTGTCGAAAGACCATAAGCAACCACTCCGTTGCTTCACTTTTCCCTCCTGGTATTTGCCTTTATTTATACATTCATCACGTTTTATATCTTCGTGAATCAATTATACATATGTATATGTATTTGTATACATACACACACAAACACACATGCGCACACACACATATATATATATATATATATATATATATATATATATATATATATATATATATATATATATATATATATATATACATATAGATATAGATATATATATATACATATGTGTATATATATATATATATATATATATATATATATATATATATATATATATATATATATATATATATATATATATATATAATTATATATATATATGTATATGTTGTAACTAATAAGGAAAATGGCGTTTAGGTCTAACGGGCGACTAAAATGACGATTAGGTCTAACTGTAGAATTTAGTTAATTTAAGTTAAATGATTCTATTTTTGTTATAGAAAATATTTACTTAAATAAATGATTCTATTTTTGTTATAAAAAATATTTAACTTAAATACTTACAATTAAATAAAATAATAAAAAAGGATAATTGATTTTTATTTACATTAAAATAATAAAATAGATTTATATTTACCAAAAAATAAAAATAAAATAAAAAAAATACAAATAATTGTTGTTGTGTCGCAATATTAAATAATAATGATAATCAATTTCTGAATAAATTTTTAGGCAGTCTTTTTAATATGTCAACCACACACCCCAAAATAATTCTTGACTACCTTTTTAATGCCATAATCAATTCAATTTCCTTCTCTGAGAGAAATGACAAAGAAAACTAAATAAACATGGAATACTATTGATTTTAAGCAACTCCTGATGAAGAAAATCATGGGGACATATATACATTAATTAATCTACAACAAACAATATATATATAAATAATAATAATAATAATAATGAATAAATTCTATATTTACTTTATACAATTTTTCATCATCCTAATAATTATTATTACAAAACATTGAATGAAAAAATTGAATCATACTGTTGTAAATTTTATGATATTGAAAAGGTAAATTTATTTAATTGTAAAAATTTTTAAATAATTATGTTGTATGATTTGATACGTGGTAATAGCACTGTTTAGGATTGGTTGTTTTTCTTTTGCCGAGAGATAGACTACAAATAACTTTCCCAGAATCAATACAGCAGAGAATGTTGTATAAAGGCAAATTTAATTGTAGTAAAACAATTATAAATAAAACATAAAAAATAAATAATAAATTTAAATTGTGGTAAAAAATCACAAAACATAATTTTGTATTTTCGAATAGATAAAGATGAAATTCTTTTTTTTTCATAAAATTCTGTAAATTCTACATCATCCCAGATTCAGGTTTCATTTCACTTTTCTACAATGATATTTTTATTTGTTTGAACAATGATATTGATAATAAGTTATCTTTTTCCAATAAGAATGAGTGCATGCACGTGTTCCCATTTAAAGGCCATGAGCGCCTCATGTGCCGGTATTCCTTCCTTGTAACCCCGTAAACAGAGGAACTTTTTTATTGGTGCCATGAGAGGGTCATTATACTCATGCGCATCCCCCAGACATGTGATCTGCTTTTGCAAGAACGAGCACTTGGCTAGCATTAAGCAGGGACCTGTTCAAGCTCAAGCCTTAAGCAGGAATAACAAGGACCTGTTCTTCTCAAGCCTTAAGGGGATAACAAGAGCCTGTTACTCAGTGCTTGGTTGGGTGCTATTCCCTCCCGTTTTTTCTCCCTAGAATAACACATTACTTCATCCGTGGTATTTTTGGAAAAGTATTTTTTAGAGATAGTATAATTACTTTCTGTAAATTTATATAATATAATAAAAAACTCTATTTGAAATACAACAGATTTAATGTGTTTAATATCGACTTAATAGTTAAAATGCAATTTATCTTACAAAAAAAAATATATTTTACTTCTTATATAGGTTAAAAAAAATAAAATATTTTATTATTTATTTATTTATTTACATATATTTCATTATTTTTAACCTCACACAATCTTTCATACTACTTAATTTAAGATCAATTTTCTTTCTCAAAATATGTTTTATCTTCATCATAATAACCATTATATACAAAATCCCTGCTTATTTATTTATGATAAAAATGGTTTATGATAAAAATGGAAATGAAAACCTAACAACGGTATATTTGCAAAACCAGAAGACAAAAAGCTAGTTAGGAGAACCTAATTCTAAGAGAGAAAGTATAGTAACAAATGCATTCTGCTGCCTTGCAGTCTTACTTTTTAGTAAAAGGTTACGACCACTGCCAATAATAGGGAAACTGGCACCAACCTCGGGATATTATTTACGCAAAATATACTTGGGATAGAAAGCCTGTGGTGTGTGTGTGTGTTTGGGGGGTTACCCCAACACATATCTTAATTACATAATGTGAAACCAAGTATATGGGTAAAAATATAAACATAATTAGCAATGCAATATAGAATGCGCGTTTACGTGACTACATACAATCCATAAATTTATTGTAAATAAATGACAGCACACTTACTTATGAGTGCAAATACAAATATGCAATTCCACGTGTATGTGTTTTTTTTTCCAGATAAATCAAAACACGACCCTCAGAACAAACTCGCACATACACACACTGGCACTTCATTAGTAAGTGGGATGGGTCTCTCTCTCTCTCTCTCTCGTTACTAAGTGCCACCTGCTAAACCCTATTTGCAACTTCGTTAGCAGGACGTAGCATTCGGGCTAGTTAGGCCACAGGGATAACTTGGTTACAATACATGCCATAGACTGCCTGGATCAACCTATGTGGAAACTTTTTATTTTATTTTATTTCATAATCATAATGATTCTGATAAACAACGATGATGATGATGATGATGATGATTCTTGCATTTTAATGATTTTTTTCTATTTATCAATTCATTAATTAATGTTTTTTTTAATAAGTGAGACTACTTCTTTCAGTTTTTTCTTTTACTAAATTCTTTGGAAGCTTGAAACTCAAGTCAATAGTCCCTGTAAGCTTTTGATAATGTGTTAGCAAGCATACGACCATTAACATACACGAATGCCGGTCATTCGTACTATATATATTCACAAGGGAAATTTCTCTTAAAATAATTATTAAAAAAACGAGAGAATATGCCGCTGCATTCCATAATCCATTAGTGTGTCGTGGGACTGTCTGTCCAAATGGGATAAGAACTCATTTATAACGAAGCGTCCGCTAGCGGCAAAAAACTTGGCGCGCATAAACAAAGAGCTCGCTTCCTCATATACTATTCAGGATCATTAGCACACCAAGAATAAGATAATTCAGGCCGCAACTCGCCACTACACGTTGTATGTATCGATCAATTCGCCCCTTTCTTTCTCTCTCATCTCTCTCTCCTCTCTATTTTTCGATAAAAGCGAGGATTGGAAAAAAAAAATATTTTTCTTTATGATGTGGAGAATAAAACTTGTCAAATTGTTATCCCTTTCATTCAAAGGACGATTTAAAGCCATTTTAAAAGATGAATAAATTAGGAAAATTGAATAGCAAAGATTTTTTATTTTCATTTCTCGAATAAAAAAAGAGAGGAGGCTTTTTTAAAAGGATTAATAACTTATTCTTTATTCAAAAGTCATTTTAAAAAAAAGTTTAACTAGTCAGAAGGAGAATAACAATCATTTCTCTTTTCAAAAGGATTAATAATAACTGAAGTGGTTGTTGTATTCTTCATTCAAAAGTCATTTGAAAAAAGTTTAAGTAGGAATATAACAATCATTTCTCTATTCAAAACTGAAGTGGTGGTTGTATTCTTCATTCAAAAGTCATTTTAAAAAGTTTAAGTAGTCGCAAATCATTTCTCTGTTCAAAAAGTCTTTTCAAAAGGATGGTGGTTGTATTCGTCATTCAAAAGTCATTTTAAAAAGTTTAAGTAGTTGCAAGGTTTGGGAAAATAATTTCTCTTTCATTATCAATCAAAGAAGATGGATAACGCTCTCCTAATATTCGCATCGCATCCGAAACCAAAGTTATTTTTATCGCTTTTAAACAGTTTAAATGTGATATTACATTAGAAATTCCTTTTTCTGAAATTACATAATCAAAAGCCTCTTCTAAATGACAAGTTTCAATTATAAAAGCGATTGATCGTATTTATTACGAACACAAGAATAACAATAATAATAATCTTGACGAATTGATTTTAAATACTTATTTGAAGAAAAAAACTAATATCGTCGACCAACAAAATGATGATGATAGTAATAATAGTATTAAAAATCATTACCTTTTTCGAAATGATACGGAATTTATGTTTAGTTTATAAAAGGGACCCGCCGTCAGGTTTGCATTCTAGTCTTTCGACATGTCTTATAATAAGAAGGAGTGTTATTATTCTCAACCTAAAGAACAAGATTTGCTTATAAATGAGGATATA
>NC_087207.1:96326472-96356642 GCF_015104395.2 Macrobrachium nipponense | reverse complement strand
TTTGACAAGCATTTCACTTTGCATATAAATTTGACGTAAAAGACTTCCATTTGAAAAACTGGAACTGAAATAGGCGGCGTTGTGAAATGAACTGGGATCAGTTGCTTATCCCCGATCTCTGGCAGATCTCTTACCTGGTAGAAATTCGGCGTTTACGATTTTAACTATGCTACGCTGATTTTATGTCTTTATTTTGTTGAGTCAATTAAGGCAATAAAAAAGCTTTATAATTCAAGGCTGATATACGTACTGTGTCATCTGTCTGTTTTTTGTTTTAATATAAAATAAAAGATAGAGATGATAAATTCCAAAATTATCCCCTGTACCTTCAATAGCAGTGGAAATCTGAAATATTCATAAAAATTGACGGTAAATGAGACTTTAAAACGTTCTTTCGTTATCATGGCTGCTTCCTTCTAGCCTTTTCCCTGTCTCTCAAGACCAGACCTATGCAGAATATTACGTTGTCTGTCCCGCAATTCGAACTTAATAAATGAAAAACAATCGAAATGACGTGCAAGACCCCAGCTCCATTAAGACATAACTTTGTCTGTCTCACAACTCTAATAAAAAAACACACACATCGAAAAGACACGCGTCTTCATTCACCCAAATGTTTGCTTTCAGAATGATAACTGAGCTTTCTGTACAGCGTATAACGCTGTATGAAACTCTCAGCCACGGTCCATGAAGCTTTTAGCTACGGCCCGGTGGTGGCCTTTGTTGTTGGCACCGCACGATCATGGCTAACTTTAACCTTAACTAAAATAGAAACTACTGAGGCTGAAGGGCTGCCATTTGGTGTGTTTGAGGATTGGAGGGTGGATGATCACCAAACCAATTTGCAGCCGTCTTCCTCAGTAGTTTCTAAGATCTGAGGAGGGGGGGGGGCGGCAGAAAGAGTGCAGAGGGACAGACAAATAGCCCTCTCAAAAGTTTTCTGGTATAGAAAACTAAAAATGACGTTAATGAAGTGTCCGAACGAGTGGTGGTTATGCGATGGTTTCAGAACAGACGGAATATTAAGGCCCTCCAGTGTCGGATCGTGATATGATAATATGAAGTACGTATTCTGAATGTGAATTGATCGCTCATGTTTGTTTAGGTCTCAGTGAATCTCGGGTTGTGACTTCAGTTGACCTCATTGCACATGATTCACTACATAGGTCAGCTTGGGAACATTATTTAAGGGTACATACAAAGACAACCTCCTCTGCGATCCAGGTCAAACCAGGCACCTTTAAGCAGACAGTCGGGTGCATCTTCCAACACGAGAGAGAGAGAGAGAGAGAGAGAGAGAGAGAGAGAGAGAGAGAGAGAGAGAGAGAGAGAGAGAGAGAGAGAGAGAGAGAGAGAGAGAGAGAGAGAGAGAGAGAGAGAGAATTTAATCCCATCACCGATTCAGTATTCAGTCAAGAGACATGAATTGAAATATTACTCAGCAGCACAGGATTCCCATCCATGAGATATAATGTTACTCTAATACTGAAAACGTCAACAAGCAAGAGTTTGTCCATTTTCCTAACGAACTGGTCTACCTTCTAGTTTTCTGTAAAAGAAAATAATTGAGATGGCTATTTGTCCGTCCGTCCGCACTTTTTCTGTCCGTCGTCAGATCTTGAAAATTGCAGCCCTTTAAAACCGGTAGCTTTGTTTTTATTTAAGGTTAAATCTATACATAATCGTGCTGCTGGCAACTATATAGGGCAGGCCACCACCAGGCCGTGGTTAGTTTCATGGCCACTGGCTCATACAGCATTATAACAAGACCATCGAAAGGTAGATCGATTTTCGGTGGCTTTGCTTATACGCTGTAGAGACAATTCGATTTCGCGAAGAAAACCGATCATTTTTTTACGTATATATATACATCTATATATACACACACACACACACACACACACACACACACACACACACACATATATATATATATATATATATATATATATATATATATATCTATATATAATATATATATATATATATATATATATATAAATAAACCACGTAGAACAAATAAAAGAATTAACCAACTCGTCCTTTTTTCTGGGGAAAATACCTTTGGTCTTAAGCAAATCACTGTCGTCAATTTAGGGGGTGAAGTATCTATCTTATCTTATAAATAACAATGCTTTAAATGCTCCAGTACATATCGGCCTGGAGGGAACCAGGAACTGGAATATTTACGATTCCAAAATTCCGGAACGTACCGCAGCAACGGTAGTGGGAGACCACTTTTAATTTCACCGGAGAGTTAGTAGTAATTTTAGGATGGCACCCGCATTAGCGTGCTTGCAATAACTACGAGGAATATCACAATTTGCTGTTCTAACTGTTCATAATAGAATCCCCACGTCTGGTTGAAGATGGAGCTATGGGAGACTTACTACGTTCTCAAGAGTGAAAGTAGGTCCTTTTTGTTATGTGAATGGGGGAAATTTGTGGATGTTTCATTCCTCCTGTTCTAAACTGACAGTAAGACTTAACAGTCTTCATTTCGTCAAAAAATATATCTATTATTTCACCATAATCTTTGATATTCACTTCGTTTGTCACTTTAGTCTAAATAATAATAATAATAATAATAATAATAATAATAATAATAATAATAATAATAATAATAATCAACAGCCTGAGATTGGAGCTACAGAAGCAAAAAGGAAGAAAAAATGGACAAGAGAAGGAAAATAAGGAAATATGGAGATGCTACATCAGAAGCAACCCGACGGAGAGAGGATATAGAAGAAAGATTGGTCAACATCTGGAATGAGAGAATAACACCCCCCAAACAGAGCAGAGGCTGGCAGACCAAGTAAGGAACATAAAGAAAAAGAACTGGCTCTCCCCAACAGAAAGAGAAGAACTGGAAACAAAGGGAAATGTCACACGACAACAATTACACGAAGACGAACTGAGAGACGATGCCACAGAAGACGACAGGGAGGATGAGGTATCAAACAACGACACACGAAGAAACACCGACGAAGTAACAGAGAGGACGGAATGGGTAGAAAAGATTAGACAATGGATGGAGCCAGATACAGAGAGAACAAAGATCCCCTCCATGAAAGCCTACAACACAAGAAATTAAGGGAGAAAAACAAGTGAGGTCAATGAAATAATGGGCATAATACAGACCACCAGTATCACAGAAAACAAATAACTTGACATATGCAGGAGCAAGATTAGTAGCAGAACTGATGGGAATTCGAACACCAACACCACCAGCACAACAACCCAACAGAAACCAAAACAGCAACCTCCTTGGAAAAGGCGCCTGGAAAAGCAAATCATGGTGATGAGATCTGACTTGAGTAAACTGAAAGAGATGGACAGAAAAAAGGCTAAGAAGCAAGAAAACAAGGGAGGAACTCAACGAGAAATACAAAGTACAAGAGAGGGGACTAAACAACACAATAGAAGATGTAAAACAGAGGCTTAAGGCCAAACAGCATAAGATCCAACGGTACATGAACAGGAATAAGGGATACCAACAAAACAAACTATTCGGAACCAACCAGAAAAGACTATACAGCCAACTAAGAGGGGAAGACAACCACCCAGAAATTCCTGAAGCCGAACCAAGTAAGAGACTCTGGAAACATATGGAGCAATCCGGTATCACACAACAAACATGCAACATGGCTCCAGGAAGTCAAGGAAGAAGAAACAGGGGAGAATAAAACAAAGATCACAGAGATCACGACAGACACAGTCAGACACCAACTAAAGAAAATGCCAAACTGGAAAGCCCCAGGTCCCGATGAAGTCCATGGATACTGGCTGAAAAACTTCAAGGCCCTACACGAATAGCAGAACAACTCCAGCATTGTATCTCAAATCACCAAGCACCCAAATGGATGACCACAGGAAGAACATCCTTAGTACAAAAAGACAAGAGTAAGGGAAATATACCCAGTAACTACAGGCCTATCACCTGCCTACCAATAATGTGGAAGTTACTAACAGGTATCATCAGTGAAAGGCTATACAACTACCTAGAGGAGACAAACACCATCCCCCACCAACAGAAAGGCTGCAGAAGGAAGTGTAGGGGCACAAAAAGACCAGCTCCTGATAGACAAAATGGTAATGAAGCAACAGTAGGAGAAGGAAAAACCAACCTAAGCATGGCATGATAGACTATAAGAAAGCCTTCGACATGATACCACACACATGGCTAATAGAATGCCTGAAAATATATGGGGCAGAGGAAAATACCATCAGCTTCCTCAAAATACAATGCGCAACTGAATACAATACTTACAAGCTCTGGAATAAGACTAGCAGAGGTTAATAATCAGGAGAGGGATCTTCCAGGGCGACTCTCTGGTCCCCACTACTCTTCGTAGTAGCCATGATTCCCATGACAAAAGTACTACAGAAGATGGATGCCGGGTACCAACTCAAGAAAAGAGGCAACAGAATCAACCATCTGATGTTCACGGACGACATCAAGCTGTATGGTAAGAGCATCAAGGAAATAGATACCCTAATCCAGACTGTAAGGATTGTATCTGGGGACATCAGGATGGAGTTTGGAATAGAAAAATGCGCCTTAGTCAACATACAAACAAAAAGGCAAAGTAACGAGAACTGAAGGATAAAGCTACAGATGGGAGCCAAGGCAACCTCAAACACATAGATGAGACAGGATACAAATACCTGGGAATAATGGAAGGAGGAGATATAAAACACCAAGAGATGAAGGACACGATCAGGAAGAATATATGCAGAGACTCAAGGCGATACTCAAGTCAAAACTCAACGCCGGAAAATATGATAAAAGCCGTAAACCACCATGGGCAGTGCCAGTAATCAGATACAGCGCAGGAATAGTGGAATGGACGAAGCAGAACTCCGCACCATAGATCAGAAAAAACCAGGAAAACATATGACAATACACAAAGCACTTACACCCTGAAAGAGCGGAAATACGGGGAGGACAGGACTAATACAATAAAGCACGAAAGGAAAAGGAAGGGAGGGAGAGGGGACGAACTAAAGTATAGAGGACTGCGTCAACATCGAAAAACAGAGCACTGGGGCAATATCTGAAAAACCAGTGAAGACGAGTGGCTAAAGAGTGCATGGGAAGAAGGACTAATAAAAGTAAACGAAGACCCAGAAATATACAGAGACAGGAGAAAGACAGAAAGAAACAGAGGACTGGCACAACAAACCAATGCACGGACAATACATGAGACAGACTAAAGAACTAGCAGCGATACAATTGGCAATGGCTACAGAGGGGAGAGCTAAAGAAGGAAACTGAAGGAAATGATAACAGCGGCACAGATCAGGCCCTAAGAACCAGATATGTTCAAAGTACGATAGACGGAAATAACATCTCTCCCATATGTAGGAAGTGCAATACGAAAAGTGAAACCATAAACCACATAGCAAGCGAATGCCCGGCACTTGCAGAACCAGTACAAAAAGAGGGCATGATTCAGTAGCAAAAGCCCTCCACTGGAGCCTGTGCAAGAAACATCAGCTACCTTGCAGTAATAAGTGGTACGAGCACCAACCTGAAGGAGTGATAGAAAACGATCAGGCAAAGATCCTCTGGGACTATGGTATCAGAACGGATAGGGTGATACGTGCTAACAGACCAGACGTGACGTTGATTGACAAAGTCAAGAAGAAAGTATCACTCATTGATGTCGCAATACCATGGGACACCAGAGTTGAAGAGAAAGAAAGGGAAAAATTGGATAAGTATCAAGATCTGAAAATAGAAATAAGAAGGATATGGGATATGCCAGTGGAAATCGTACCCATAATCATAGGAGCACTAGGCACGATCCCAAGATCCCTGAAAAGGAATCTAGAAAAACTAGAGGCTGAAGTAGCTCCAGGACTCATGCAGAAGAGTGTGATCCTAGAAACGGCACACATAGTAAGAAGAGTGATGGACTCCTAAGGAGGCAGGGTGCAACCCGGAACCCCACACTATAAATACCACCCAGTCGAATTGGAGGACTGTGATAGAGCAAAAAAAAAAAAAAAAAATAATAATAATAATAATAATAATAATAATAATAATAATAATAATAATAATAGTCTAACTGACAGTAAGACTTAACATGCTTCATTTCGTCAAAAAATATATCTATTTTTTCACCATAATCTTTGATATTCACTTCGTTTGTCACTTTAGTCTAAATAATATCATCATCATCATCATCATCATCATCATCATCATCATCATAATAATAATAATAGTAGTAGTAGTAGTAGTAGTAGTAGTAGTAGTAGTAGTATAGAATATTACAATGGCTATCTGCAACCATCTTATAATCTCATGTTCAAACGGTTTGCAAAATTGCACACACACATACATATATGAATAACTTGATCACGAAGTATATAAAACGTGATGCTATGTATAAATAAAGGTTTTTTTGCCACGAAGTAAAAAATGAAAAAGCGAGGGTCCTGTTCGGACCCTTTACCGAAAGTACTTGGCTATCTCGCTTTTTCATTATTTCCTTCGTGGCAAAAAACCTTTATTTACATACATATATGTATAATAAAGTAAAAGGTTATAAGCCATGAAGGACAAGGAAAGAATAAACAACGGCGTAGCTGCAAGATCTTTCGACTCAACGTCCTTTACTTAGCAGCCAAGTAAAGGAAAGATAATCGACGGAGTAGCTGCAAGATCTTTCGACTCAACGTCCTTTACTTAGCAGCCAAGTAAAGGATGTTGAGTTGAAAGATCTCGCAGCTACTCCGTCGATTATCTTTCCTTCGTGGCTTATACCTTTATTTATACATTTATCACGTTCCAGACTTTCGTGATTCAGTTATACATATATGTGTATATGTATATGTATATTAATATATATTAATATATATTATATTATATATATAATATATATTATAAAATATATATATATAATATATATATATATTATATATATATATATATATATAATATATATATATATATCTATATATATATATATATATATATATATATATATATATATATATATATATATATATATAGTATATATATGCGTGTGTGTGAGCGAGCTTATGTGTGCTTTCGTGTATTTGTGTGCGAGCGACTACTTTGACCCAACCATACCTAATCAAATTCCCAATGGCATATGTCAACCATCTCGAAGATGTCTCAGGAAACCAAGAAAGAAAACGGCCATAATTTATTCTCAGTCTTTCATTTTTCTATGCATTACTAACTTTGTAGACGACAGATCACAAGATTGAATGCTGATACTCGCCTCCTCGCCCAGTGATGAGATGCTTGCATCTGAGAGGAGACCTTCAAGGAAAGTGATGCTGCTGCCGTTGTTTCTTTATGGATTTTCGATAGACGGCAGCCATCCAAAGAAGGAAGTGACATACTTTTGCGGCGGATACGAGGGCCGCTATATTCAGATCTAAAAGCCACCCCGGGGGACCAGTATAAATCTAAAAGCGCCCCGAGGGGACTGAGAAAAAAAAAAAAAAAAAAAAAAAACCTTCCTAAAATGTCAGTGGGTGGCCCCTGACCGCCTGTGGTTGTATTTCGCCTTAACATTTAAGAGGGATAACTTTGCAATATGCCGTTTGGAGAGGCGGTTTTTCTTCTCCAGGTTCCACGCGACATTTACCGTCTTACGCTTAAAGTGAGTCTTAGGTTTTTCGTTCGATGTAGCCCCCAATCACGAACTGAAATGATGTTCCTAATGCATAAATATGAAGTGATTTTACTATCAAACAAGCATCACTGTTTATCTTTAATCCTTTGTGGGGTGCAATTTTGAATTTACCTTTTATGATATGATCATTTCACCTTCCTTAGAGTTTTCTTCTTTTGTCTAGTTCGTTGTAACTGCTTCCTTCATATACCTCCTCCACCATCAAAAACTCTCACAAACAGACACAGTATGCATATAATATATATATATATTATAATTATATTATAATATATATATATATATCTATATATAGATATATATATATATATATATATATAGATATATATATATATAAGATATATGTATATATATAGGATATATATATATATGTATATATTTATATATATAGATATATATATATATATATATATATATATATATATATATATTATATATATATATATATATATATATATATATATATATATATATATATATATTATATATATTATATATATATATATATATATATATATATATATATCAGCCGCCACTTGCATCTAAACGAATTGTCAGTTCGGTTTCGCTGAAACCTTTGAGCGAGTTTTCGAGAAGAGAAAAAGGAGGGAGAGATAGAAGTGACGTGACGAGGTTACTGCAGGAACACAAAACAAACGTTGGAAAGAAGAAGAACGTTGAATTAAATAAGGGATATATGCGTTATACGCCGCGATAGAAAAAAAATTTCATCCGTCGACTATATATAGTATATATAATATATAGTATATCATATATATATATATATATATATATATATATATATATATATATATATACATATATATATATATATAATTATATATATATATATATATATATATATATATATATATCTATATATATATATATAATATATATATATATATATATATATATTGTGACGAAGTGGCGTAGAGTATCTGGGTCTGGATACCATTAGTACTTGGGCATGAAATAGTCAAAGATCTGTGTCTGGACACCATTAATATTTGTTACCCCAAATTGCCAAGTATGTGGTTACTACACTTACCATTTGTACTTGCTAATACAAGAGACCCTCTTATTACTGGGTATGGGACACCATTTGTACTTAGGGCACAGATCATTCAAGTACCTGGTTGTTACTTACCTCACTACAGACAGACACCTGACCCTTCATCACAAAATACTAAACGACTGAATACTCTAAAGGTAAGAGTGATCCCTTTTTCTAACTGAACAGTCAAGAAAACAATCAGTCTAAGTTCATTAAAATATGTGTGAGGTAATCTTAATTAAAGGGCATCACTCGTGCAAATTCAAATCTAAGTATTTCCCTGATTCTGTTTTATTTGTGGGAAACGTCACAATTATCACTCTATGTTTCTACCTAAACAAAAATTGAATGCAATCTTTAATAGCTATATACTGGGGTTATAATAAAATGCTCATATAAATTTTAAGTACAAAAATTTATTTCTAAATTCAAAATTTATAAGTGAAATTCACAATCTCAGGGAAATTGTTATTACTTGAAAACAAAAGTTTAATTAATTCTTGAATTAATTATTAAGCAAAATTAAATCAAAGTTTATCAAGAAAATTAATTAAATTAAATCATAAAGCAATAATTAAATTTGAAATTAAATTTAATTAAGTGCAAGTTAATTCACAAGTGTAAGATTCAAACTGTACACAATAGAATATTATTCAAACTAATTAAACAAAATAAAGACAATGCAGAAAAACATAATGCTTAATATGAAAACAATTAAACCATTGACAGTACACACATTAAACATATAAAAATGTGAAAAGAACAAAGCAAAAGATAAATGTTTAGAAATGATAAAACATTGAAGTGCACTTCACAACATTTGTAAAAATACCTTATACACAGCTGCAGCGTCAATCAAAAGGCCTGTTACAATTTTACACTTTTTCACTATTTTCGTGGCGCCTTCACAAAAACCAATAAATGCAATACTATGTTCAGATCCCACAAACAACACATATATTACTAAGAATTATATAAAAATGAGTGACCAGCTCGTTACGTTAAGTTACTGAAACCGCCTCGCGAGCGAGCGAGAGAGAGAGAGATTTTTAGAGAGAGAGAGAGTATAACGCACGCCGCTATGTCTCAAAGCGAAAGAATGGTTCTCTCTCCCCATAAACGATTGGTCTATAGTTGAAGGTGAAAACATATTACGTCATCTCTATAGGAATAGCTATGAATAAGGCTCCCTTGTTCCATTACAGGACCTACCTCGATGTGTTTACTTCGAAAAAAAAAATGCTTGGCTAAGACTTTCTCAAAGAGCAAAAACGACTCCCTTCAAAAGGCTTATGAACTTTCACTCTCTGTGTGTTACGGTACTTAAAAATGAAAAGTGGATCACTTAAGGCATGTTATCTTTAAATTTGGGAAATCTGAACACAGAAACAAACATTTCATACCATGATACACAAGTTCTGATGTGAATTAATCATATTAACACAATTATAATTGCATTCCAAACTTACATTATAAGAATATATATATGTGTGTGTGTGCATGTGTTTTAGGCTTTTGTTTTTTGAGCACCAACATTTGTTACCTTGGTGTTCTTGAAAAAAAGTTTTTTCTTTCTTTCTTTCTTTTTTGCTGGGAAGGGAAGCTTGTAGGAGCACGCTCAACTTTTCCCGTTTTGGTAGTATTTTTTAACAATGACGTATACTTATGGGGTGTTATTATTATTTTCATTTTCTCGTTTATTTTTCTTGCATGTGATTCGTGATTAATTCTCACAAATATGTGGATAACTACACTGTAGAAATCTTTTAACTAATAATTCTGAAGACTTAGAAGAAACACAACAGACTGACAGACAACTAAAACTCACGCATCGTATCCACCATTTAAATCTAGTATGCAAAAAAATTTTAACAATGAGAACCAACGCAAACTTAGTAATACTTTTATTCACGAAACTGATGACTGTGCACTCTAGCCTCAGTTCCTAGAAAAAAAAAAAAAAACCTCAGTTACCAACTCCGGAGGAGAAAGGGAGGACCCACCAGAGGCAACAAAACAGTTTCGATCTGAAAGGAAGCCAACATCCAATATTGGATCTGCTAAAAATACGAAGTAAATCCTTTCCTGTGCTCACAGTTATATATGTGATTTGTGGAAGACTGATTCCTTCCCCCACACTCATTTAGTCTTTTCATTTTTGTGAAACTATGGGGATTGAGGGGAATTTCTCCATCTCTGTATGATGAATGTATTCATTCCTCGTCTGGCTTCCCCCTTTCCGATGGAATCGAAACCGAAAACGTTAAATCTACTTTAACAATCATAAGTTGAGTAAAGAAAGCTTAAGTCGTTTGCTATGCTTCAAAACACCTTTATTTCCCCCTTTTTAAATGAATTGATTTATATCATCTGTCTCTTTCTTTGGGTTTACTATAATGAATCTGAGATCAGATCACCTAAACCTCTTCGCTGGTTCAAGATATCGGTCCCAAAACGCTACAGTATACACGAAGATTAAACAACGAATGGTCCACTTAAAAAAAAATCATCCATTTTTTCATATTCTATCTGAAATGATCCATTCAACCTTCTAGTTTGGTACCTGATTAAATTTGAATGAAACGCAAAATGGATCGATCATCCCCAGCTTGTTTCTAAGGACTTTGTCTAAAAACATTCACTTTTGTAGAAGTTTTGATACAAATTCCATGACTATTAAAACCATTGATTACTGATGATTGAGACGTTTCTTTTACGCACTTATAATTTTCTCTAGATGTCTAGTTTCTGTACAGAGGGAATGTTATGTAAATCGGCAAAAACAGAGGCAATCAGAGAAGTACATGACTTGTAAACCCTCTAGGTGCTCCTTAATTTACAAAATGTAGGATGTGGTGGCTTTCTGGAATATAAATGGTTAGAATGAAAGAGTGCAGAATTACAAAGATGCTATTTGCATAATGGGTCAGTAAGTAAGAACTTTCATAATTAAGACGAGATCAACAGCCCCTATACAAGAAATATTTACTCAGTTCAGGAAATACAGCGTTCTGGAAATACAGAGTTCAAGATATACACTGAACCCGTATAAGTGAATGTTTAGATTGATGTTCTAGGAATAAAAGAAAGCAATAAGGTTTCTTAGAAAGAGTTGACAATATCAATGCAAATTCTGGAAGTGTAAAGTCTAAATATGTTAGATAAACAATTAAATCAATGTAAGGCTTCCCTTATTAAAGAGAGAGAGAGAGAGAGAGAGAGAGAGAGAGAGAATCCGCGTCAGTTTATCGTTCTGGCCGACGGAGGGAGCCAATACTTTCCTTGTAAGTAATTAAAACTTCTTGTGAATTGACCTCTCCTGGTCTGTCAGAGAAAGTCAAACAGACAAGATAGTTTTTCCAGAGGATACAATCATGATGGATGAAGAGTATCTGTTCCCCCACCACCACCCCAACACTCTCTCTCTCTCTCTCTCTCTCTCTCATGCAACGACACTGAAAGTAATATATAATAATAATAAAAAGGCTTCCTTCGTTTTATTTTCTGAAAAGAAAATTATTGTGCTGGCTTTGTCTGCCCCTCCGCAGTTTTTTTTTGCATTTTCTCTCCAAACTTAAAAACTACCGAGGCTAGAGGGCTGCAAATTGGCATGTTAAATCATCCAGCTTCCAGTCATTAAACATACCAAGCAGCAGCCCTCTAGCTTAAGTAGTTTTGATTTTATTTATTGTTAAAGCTGGCCACGATCTTGCTTTTGGCAACGATAAAGAATAGGCCACCACCGGGCCTTGGTTAGAGTTTGATGGGCCACGGCTCATTGAGTATTACACCGAGACCACCGAAAGATAGATCTATTTCCGGTGGCCTTGATTATACGATGCACAGCTATGATGAATCTTTCCGTCTTTGCAACTTTTTCAGTAAATACTGGATTAATGAATCTAATATTTATTGATAGACGCAAGTTTTAATCCCTCCAGACGCACCAGTCTCTGCTATTTAGAGATTTTTCTTTCCTTCATAAGGGCCGCTTTTACGTTAAGCCAAAAGAAACCCGATTATAAGATCAAGATAAAATCAAGAGTACTTGAGAACGCAGAAGTACTCATTCAATCACAGCGTCTACGCTTTCCACGTCGTTCATCAAAGTCTGAGCCCCGTTAGCTATTCACTTGTTTAAGAACCAGCACTTTTTCCTAGAACGAATTAATCGCTTTTCTTTCACTTGGGTCTTTTTCTCCCGTTCCTATTTGGCAATTTGACTGCCCATTTACGTGACTATTTTCTTTCCTTCTAAACTTCTGATTTCTCGGAAACTCCATTTTTTTAAAGTTGAATTTCCCTTCTTAGTTAAATGGCGATCTTGGCCAATGCTTATTTTCTTTCTTATAAGCAGTAAATGTTCCTCGCTGTCGAACTTCCCATTTCCGTAGGTCTTTTATTCCTCACAATGTTACGGCTTTTATACACATTACTTGGCCAAGTAAGTAAAAAAAAGGTAAATAATAAAAGATATGGGAAGTAAAAAAGAATATGGTAAATAAAAAGAAAATATGGGATATGAAAAAACATAATAAATAAAAAAAATATGATATTGTTATTGTACAATAAAGTTTCATACATACTTACCTGGCAGATATATACTTAGCTATAGACTCCGTCGTCCCCGATAGAAATTCGAATTTCGCGGCACACGCTACAGGTAGGTAGGTCAGGTGATCTACCGGCCTGCCGCTGGGTGGCAGGAATAGGAACTATTACCTTCTAAGGACAGATTTTTCTCTTCCACCTGTCTCCTGAGGGGAGGCTGGGTGGGCCATTCAATCGTATATATCTGCCAGGTAAGTATGTATGAAACTTTATTGTACTTAATAACAATATCATTTTCATACATTCAACTTCCCTGTCAGATATATACTTAGCTGATTGGCACCTTTGGCGGTGGGTAAGAGACAGCTAATTACTGATTAGACAGGTAAACAACATACGTTGTAGGTAATAAATAAATAAAACCTTGGTTCCTATGTGTTTAGACGAAGGGTTGACCTCCTAGCTATTGCTAGGAGTCTGCTTCGTCTCAAGAGCCTCAGCGAGGATGTGACCAATGGCTAAGAGTTCTTGTAGATCTGTCAATGGGGTCTTATCCACTTACTTGACAGAATCTAATGGTTATTTGTCAAAGGGGTCCTATCCACTTACATGACAAAACACCTATGCCTACTGGCATAATTAAGGAGCACAACACCGATCCCGATCACCTGATCCTAACACGAGGGTTTGTGCTTAATTTGAAAAGAGCTATCCCCAAACTCATTTCAAATAACCCAAAGAAAATAGTATACTTATGTTAAAATAAAATTTTTTAACTCACTAGTTAAGGATCAGTGTCGGCTCCCTATCCCAGCAACGTATCCGTAGACACGTAACCAAGAGAGAAGGATCTCTCATAGGTCAACTTGACCTCCTTCGTGCAAAGAGAAGACAACACAGAGTTGCATCTCCCGTAAATTACAGCTAATATGTCTCTCACGACATATTGTTATGGAAAGAACAAGAATTGTTAAAAGCTCGCACTTCAAGCGCTTTTAATTCTCAGCTGTTTGAAGGAATCATCAAGTTACTTAAGAAGTGCTTTAGAGATCACACTGTTCCAAAGAAGACCAGGGCTTTCTTTGAAATTGATCTCTTCTGGATGAAGCCTAGAGCCTGGCTTGTGCCTGGCTGGCGCCTCGCGCCTGGCTGGCGCCTCGCGCCTGTCTGACGCCTCGCGCTTGGCTGGCGCATGTTGCTTGCCTGGCGCCTGGCTAGCGCCTTGCGCCTGCCTGGAGCCTCGCGCCTAGCGCCTGGCTGACTTCTCCCCACTTGCTGGAGCTTCGAGCTTGTTAAAGAGTCTCGAGGAAAATGGCGATGCCCACATCGGACACTTTTCGATTTATTTGCCTCTAGCGCATCTGCGCCAGGCTGGAGGCACGCTCCTTCTCCTCATCAGACAATGACAGTGTTTATTTGGACTGTCTTCCTCTGGCGTCTTTACGCCTGTTCTGGTATTTTGGCGCCTGATTGGCGCTACATTGTCCGAAAGTCCTTAACATCCACAATCGTTTATCAGGAGACTGGAGAAGGGTGGAAGAAATTCTTTCACTTTGAGCTTTTGGTCTCTCCGGTAAGGGGAGGTGATTGTCATCAGCTACATCCAGTAGACGATAGGATATCTAACCGTACGAGAGATAAGAGTCTTCCTCCGAGGAGGGTCCTTCATGAATACTTCCGTGCTCACGAGATCTCTTCTTACATGTTGAAGGGGTGTCTCGTTGCAGTATCTTCCCTATCCTTGCCCGAAGGAAGGGAAAAAGCCTGGAAGTCGAAGGAGGGACTCCGAGCTGAAATTGGGAGTACTCCTGATTTCTAGCTCTTTATTGTATCCCTCTGAACACCTTCTGGGAAGCATTTCGAGCCGTCATCGCATACCAAAGACTCTGTAGGCAAACGTTTGAACCATTCTACTGTAGATGAAAACGTAAGTACTCTGCCTGGACAACGAAACCTCTATCTGAAAACATTGAATCAGGAATAGGGGGTTTCAGTTCTTTTGCTAGACATACTATGCTGGCAAGAAACCCATTGTCTAGTCTCCATAGAATCTGATGCGAGATTCCAATGCTCAAAAAATTCACTTGTCTTCTTGGTCGTTTAGGACCCAGAGAAACAAAGAATTCCCTCACAAAAATTTCTCAAAGAAGTTTGATGAGGAGCAGTTCCATCTTGTCGGAACATGGAATCTGTGGCCACAAAAAGATCCCATTAGAAGTACATGATATCCTACTCTTGTCATATTAAGGTATATATCGTATAAGATCCCGAAGATCTTAATCCTCTGCTATCTCCAATTCCCTTTGTAGAGACAGAGTATAGCCTTTTACTGCGTTCTTTGATAGCAGATATATACAAAGGTGATTCTTCCCTCTGAAAGGGAAGAAAAAACCGCTATGTGGTTCACAGAGGTATCGGCGGAAGAGGACAGTTTCCTCATTCCCTCTAGCACGATCTGCAGCAATTCTATGTTCAGGCCATGACTATTGTCATCTACCTTGAAAAATCCTCTCATTTATGTCCACTTCTGGTCAGTCTGCATGCAGACAGACTCAGAGTGGAGAGGTTGTTAAGGTCCATTTAATAATAGATGCTGATAGAATATCCAGACTCTCTTGGAAAAGACTTCCAAAAACATGCTGTGAGAAGAACGTGACCTCTGTGAATCCACCTCTCTGAAGCCAAAATGAGGCATAAAGTATTATCCTCTCTTTCTTTGACGCCCTTTATCTTAAATTCTGTAAAGAATTTATATTTATATTTAGGGGAAAAAAAAGACTATAGTATATTCCCCTTTCTATAAAATAAACATGGCGTATATTGCTACCTCTCTTGGTTCGAGGAAAAGGAAGCATTCTATAGGAAGCCTGTTCGTCTTCTACCTTGCTAAGAGATCTATGAAGAAGACTTTCCTCCGCAGGTTCTCACAACTCTTTCCAATAAATGTTAGACATACGTTAATAGTTATTATCGTCGATCGAGAAGGTTCTCACGGACAGAAATATCTTGCATCGAACCTCTTAAGGATCGTTACGTTCCGTGTCTGTTTTCCAAATAGGTTCTCTTTTTAACGCGAACAGGAGCGAAAAAAAGAGATTCTCGATGCTCTTTGCGATATGAGAGAGTCGTGGAATTGGCCTAAGTGATAAAAAGGGTAACGAAATCAGGACGATTCTTGCCGTTACCGAGCCTGCTGTCCGAGAGGCTACTGGATTCTTAGGTTAATAACTCGCTAAAACGAGAAAATATCTTGGATGGTGCTCTTGGCCCATTGCTTCAGGCTGGCGCTTCTGGCGCAATTTTGCGCCAGGCTGGCGCTTCTGGCGCATTCCTGGCGCTTCTGGCGCATTGCGCCAGGTTGGCGCTTCTAGCGCTTTGCGCCCGGCTGGCGCTTTCTTCTAATTCTCTTTATGTTATGTGTCAGAACATCTGTGCCTTTATGGTACCCGACCTCCTTTCACATGTTAATTCCGTTCTTAGTAGGAAAAAACTCTTATATACGAAGTATAGTCCATTCAGGGAAACCATTTCTGCCACGAAAGAATGTTTTCCCATCCCACTCATCCATCTTCTCTTGAGCAATATCCGATTCTTAAAAGGTTGTGTGCGTTTCTCGAAAGACTTGACCATACCGTAGTCTTAAAGTGAATTCTCTACTACATCCATCTTCTCACTAAGCATGTATTCTAATAAGCCATGCTTTCGTAAGCATGAGAGCATTATATAATATAATGTTCTACTGCTTAGAATCCTTTAGTAATGTTACCTACGGTAAACAGCATTGAAAGGTTATAATATCTTTCTTATTGAAAGCTTCTTAGCAAAAGGCAGACAATATTTTATTTGTGTTAGCTTAACTATCTCCTCCATTTCGAGACTAAGTCCATGATTGTGGGGGGATATACGGTTAACCATTCGATCCCGTTGGAGAGAGAGATGTAATCGACTAATCATGACCGAGAACCGGATGGTACTGTATTCAGTATTGGCCTTAGAATGACAGCCCGGCAGTCTCGCTCGCTGCCTGACTGCATTCATCATGAGTTGCCAGTTACTTCATTCAATGAAGGAATATAATACAATTATTCTCGAGCCTAAGGAAGCTCTTAATAATGCAAATTATTTAAGCCAAACAACCTTTGTTAAATACCGAAGCTGAGTAGGTATTGTCGTAACAAACCTTTTAAGCGAAGTCCTTACCAGGAAAAAACCTGAAGGATATAGATAATTCCGTAGCGAACCACAAAGGCAACTCTGGTATGGGTATATGACTTGTCATTCAGTAGTCGTATACAGCAAGTCTTGCTACTACATTCTTTCCTCTCCGATCCAGAGAGAGAAAAGGAAATCTTGCCCTCTTCGTTCTTTTCGTCAATAAACACGAATTAGTATTAGTCGAAAAGAGATCGCAATGAAAACTCTAGGATCGAAGAGAATCCTAAATTTTTTATTCTCTTGGATATAAGGCCGTATTCTATGCTCTATTATTTGGAAGAGCCTCTAATCAATGAATGAGAGCTCGTACAAATCTTGTTTAATTTTCAAACGATCCTGAGAAAAAAACTCTATTCATCATCTAAGTCCTCCTGACAAGAATGACGGCCGCCTGTGCGACATATTGCATTCTTCTCAGGAGACAGCTGTGCTTGCGGCAGATTTCCACCCGAAACGGACATATCGTGAACAGGACGACGGCCGCCTGTGCGGCACCTTTCGTCTCTGTCCAGAGAAATCCGCTCCTGGTCCAAATCATAAAGAGACGCTTCCTGGTTGATTTCTCCGTATGATTCTTTTGAGGAAGATCTTGGCGCTTGGTGCTTAACCGTTGCCGAAAGTCTGGTTTGTTCAATGCGCTTGGACGTATCTGTCCGTCTCGGACCGTGTCGTCTGTCGAGCTGTCCCCACCTATGGAACTTGGCGCTTGGCTGGTGGGTCATTCCAGTACGACACCTCTGCCTGTCCGTCTTGTCCGCTTCTGGCGCCTGTCGCCCGGACGGAGTTGCCTGCGCACGACGTTTTGTCCAATCCAGGCTGTCCGCCTTGTCAAGGTTGTCCGCAACCGGCACGAGTCTGTCTGGTTGGAGCCGTCGCGTAGGACACTTTTTCCTGTCCGAGTAGTCCAATTCTGCGCCGAGCGCCTGGGTTGGTTCTGTCCGACTCGGACACTCTTCGTCATTGTCCGTATGTTGCGTCTCAATCCTATGAGTTTTCGTCCTTCTTTCTTTATTCGTCTCTGTACTCGTACGAGGAGTAGAGGAGATAATCTGGAGTCCAGAACGCCCGTATAGGACGAGATCTCTTAACAGGAAGAAATCGTCCTTTCTCCTCGGAAGGCCTTTTCTCAATACTCCTACTCAAAGAGTAAATTTGTTCCTGCATTTTAAGTAGGAAGTCCGTCGCAGTTTCTTCCTTTTCTTTGCCATGAATAGGAGAATGCGCTCTGGAAGGCGTAGGAGATCGAGATATTGTCCTCTTGGCTCTTTTCCTCTCGTAGGGAGAATCGTCCGGGAAACGTTCCGGGCTCGAGTCCAACGTCGGAGCTTTCCAACTCCTCTTGATCGGACACGACAGTTCGTCGGAATTCCATCCACTTCTTCGAGGAGACGAATCGGAAGACGAAAAGCACTCTTTTTAGGATGCCTTTCCAATGGCGATCCTTGGCAGTCTGGGACGCTACAGATTCTGCCGAGGGGACGCCTGACCGGTGGGGTTCTCCGTAACCTCCGTACGACTGTCGACATTCCTTCTCCTCTGGGCCTGGGAGCTTGGAGAGGTCTAGGTCTGGGAGCGAGACAGAGCCGATCGGAACGCACCCCTCCATTCCATTATTTTAGGACGCCTTTCCAATGGGCGAACTTGGCAGTCTGGGACGTTCTACAGAGTCTGCCGAGGGGACGCCTGATCGGCGGGGATTCTCCGTAACCTCCGTACGACTGTCGACATTCCTTCTCCTCTGGGCCTGGGAGCTTGGAAGAGTCTAGGTCTGGGAGCGAGACAGAGCCAATCAGACGCACCCTCCACTTCAATGGGGAACACTATATTCACTTCTTACCTTTTTAGAGCTCGCTTTTGAGCTACATCCATTATCTTCAAATTTGCATATATAAATTGTAGTTTCTGTGGAGTAAGAAGGTGATGAGGATGCAACTACTACTAGTACTGCTAATACTCTAACTGCTCGTTAGCACAAACGCTATTAAAGCTTATAAAGTAAGCGTATCTAGTTATATGCTCTTCTGACTTCCTAAAGTAGGAAATTAAAGTTTAATATTTCCTCAATAAAGTTGTAACTTTTATTACATGTAATAATGAATAAATATTAATAATTCCCTTTATTGCAAACTATGTGAGTGTCTACCGATATTTCGGTAGTTTCAATTAGTATTTTCTTTGGAATTTCCAAAGGAAATTCATTTAAAAAGTTAATAAAAGCGTATGCCGAACCAAAGACCCAGTACTTCCCTGCAAAAGACAGCCCAGAAGATCGATGGCGATGAAACACGAAAATCAAATCAGGAGGAACCGTAAACGTGTGTTTACAGTCCAAACGATAGAGAAAAATCTGTCCTTAGAAGGTAATAGTTCTACTTCCTATTCCTGCCACCCAGCGGCAGGCCGGTAGATCACCTGACCTACCTACCTGTAGCGTGTGCCGCGAAATTCGAATTTCTATCGGGGACGACGGAGTCTATAGCTAAGTATATATCTGACAGGGAAGTTGAATGTATGAAAATGAAGGTTTCAAAGCATGGTATGTACCGAAGCTGAGCTCGGAAACTGCTCGTGCAGACAGAAACGCTGAGCCACCTGCACTTCCTGGGCAGCTACGAATCAGGACCCACGAATGAGCTGAATATTTGGGAGCTTCTATACCATAACCTCGACACTGATCGCCAAAGCCACACTTGCCCAAGTGTCGCGTCTCGTGTCTAAGAGACCCTACACTCTGGAACTGTCTCCCCGAGGAAGAGGAGGAATGACAACCTCAACAGTTCAACCGAAGCTGCAATACACAATTACCATTAAATTATTACCATTAAATAATTCACTAAGTTTACTTACATTTTTATATATCTATTTATCTATTTATTAATTTATGTATTTTTATAATGACTTATCTCTTCTCTTTCTATGTCCTAATATCTTATCTTCCGTAACTCCTTTCGAGTAGGCATCATATTCTTTGGAAGCTTGAATTTCCAGTCAGTGGCTCTTGTAGGCTTGTACCATACGAGTAGGGAATAATAATAATAATAATAAATAATAATAAAATAATAATAATAATAATAATAATAAATTAATAATAATAATAATAATAATAATAATAATAAGTAATAATATTCTTTGCTTTCATCCTGTGTGATATTTGAATATCTACATTACTCTTTCAATGAAATTCCTTTTATAGCACTTCTAAAGAAAGAAAGGAAAGAAAGAAAATAGTCATACCAACGACTACAGTGCCAAAATTCACATCCTCTAAGCTTCCCCCAAAACCTCACGACTCCACAGCCTCCCTGGAAGTGCAAGAACGGAGGCCAACCACCCCCCTCTCCCACCCCCACCCACCCCGCTACCTTCACTAGCTCTATGCCTCTGAAAATTCCGGTCTTGCAAGCACTGCCTTTTTCGATCCTTATTTTCATTAATTTCCCTCCACTCATCTTTTTTCTTCTAATTTGTACAGCATCCGACAGCATTCAAAATCCAAAGACTCAATAACTGGTATTTACCAGTATGAGTATCACTGGATCCACAATGCAGCGAGAAGAATACCGGTGGTATAAATCAAAGAGATATGGAAAATGAATGATTACTATCGCGTGGCTCACAGAATAAGGACAATTCGTCAATGAAGAACCGCCATTTCTCTATAGACACAAAGTGTTGTCAGGATATCGGGGTTAAGTGATATATTTCCACGTGGAAACAAAATTAAGTTTGAAAACATACGCTTCTTAATGTAAAAAAGTTCTCGATGGATATCGGCGACAAGCGATATATTTCCGCGTAGAAAATCTTTTTTTTTTGAGAACCGCGGCTTCTCAATATACAGAAAACCATATGGAAATCGCGTTAAATGATAAATTTCCACGTAGAAAAGAAATTAAAGTCTGAAACGTCCGTTTTGTGCTTCATAGAGCAAGTACAGCAGCAGGATGAATCCCAGAGGTATTTGTTTTCGGATACGATATCAAACAGATAACGCCAAGCGGGACCTGTCCCAGAGTCATCTTCGTGATTACCAAATACACGAAGGGATTTAAATACTTTGCTGGATCTCTAAGCCCAAGGGATATCCTGCTAACATTTGAAGTGGCCTACCTAGCTAGACTTGGAAATCTCTCTCTCTCTCTCTCTCTCTCTCTCTCTCTCTCTCTCTCTCTGGTCAAATAAAGGTCCCTTACCATCCGTGATATATCTAAATTATTGCCTCTTATCTATTTCGGAAACACTCGATGAAATAGACTAGGAAGGATTTCATTTATATCCCATTTTCTAATAGATATTACTTATTCTTTCATATTTTTGTTACTAACCATTTCCAGCCACGAACTCACTGTCCTGTTTATTCAGCTATATGTTTACGTATCTGCTTACCTACTAATCGACATTCTACACAGCAGAGCGAACGGCTTCAGGGAAGTGGTAATTCCAGGTACATATATGTTTATCTTTTTCTACAGAGTAGAGAAAAACAGCAACTATTTCCGAGTTATTGTACAGTAAGAGTACAAAGTAAAGTTCTTAAAGCACTGCCTTTATGAAGTTAAGTTACTTAATAATGTGCTCTTTCTAGGTCAAAAAGAAAACCGTTCAGAACTGCTTTGCAAAAGTTCTCTCTGATATCCAAATCTCACATTCTTTCGGATTTGGGGTCTCCATCTTTGACTTGGACTTTTCCTTGCCTATCCTCGCGTCGGTTCGTAAGAAGAAGAGCAGAAAAAAACGGTGGTCGGGTGGGGGATGAAGAGACAAATCTTGTTCATGTTGGATAAGAGTGTGAAATTTGTGTATTTTTTCCCGTTGGCTGTTCCGGCGAAGAAAGAATATGTTCCCTCGGACGTGATTCTAATATCCGTTTGGCAAAAGGTCTGTTCGAATCACAGATTGAATGCTTGTTGTACTTTAATATTATATCTAAGGATTAAATTATTCAGCCAGGAATTTGGCCGCTTGCAAGGAATGCTTGAGATGAAGGAAAATGGAAGAACAGAGAGAGAGAGGAGAGAGAGAGAGTGAGAGAGAGAGAGTTTCTTTTGGGGATTCTGTATCTCACTTTCTAAGAATCTACACATTCCGGTAATTGGATTTGCCGATTATGATAATATATATTCCTTCTGAATGATCAAGCTTTCACTTATCTTCCATCTCCGCTTCGTGATCTCTAACGATCTTTCATTGCGCGAATGTCAGGTCTGGCATCAATAAAAGGACGACACGTCATAATTAGTCATGCACGAATAAAAAAATAAAAATAAAAAAAATAAAAAAATCCTCCTGGACAAGCGTGTGAAGACGGACAGGTAGACCGGGTAAAGTCTTGCTAATCTTATTTGAATTTCTTCCCGATAGCCCGCTAGAGGCTGAATTGTAACTGTATGACTGTGGCGTATATGCAATACAAATTTTTTAAATTTTTTTAACAGTAATACGATACGAAGCAAAGCCTAAACTTAGAGGTTTGTCCTTTAAATGAGATAAAGACTATGATGAGGTCTTTGGTCATAAATTATCGAACGTTAATTTTGGTGTCAAAGATGAAAAAAAAAAAATTGTATTTTCAAATGTGAATATCTAATTCTAACCCAAATCCTAATTAGAAAGAAACAGCAGAAAAGGGATTCGCATGCAAGAAGTATACTGCAAAAAAAAAAAAAAAAACGTTTAAAAAAGAACGTTATACCGTCAGTGTTATACAACCTCATACACATTTAGTACAAGCCTCATTAAAAAAATAAAAATATGGGCTCAAGAAAGAAACTGAATGGCTACGTCATACCAAATACTAATGCATAAGATTTCCTTCTATTCATCATTCTTGTTTGTCAGACCCGTTCTCATGTGACAAAAGAAGCATCAAAGAAGTTGGACAACAAAAGAGTTCTCTTCCTCACTAGCAACAACAAAAAGACCACTTTCTCCGTCGGATTCATAATTCAATTTCGAAACAGAGAGCCAAGCAAGGAACTCAAAATGACACGCTTTGACACACAGGTGCGGTATTGACTTTGTTAAGCTTCTCGTGTCATAGTGGAAATTTCAACGCGTCCACATTATTTCAACATTCATAACAAAAAAACAAAAACAAGACAAAAAAAAATCCGTGTAAAGAAGGCTAACAGGGTTTCGCTTCATTTACATTGTCAGTAGACAGAAAAAGGTCTGGGTGTTCCCATTTGACCACACCTATGTTGGTACAGTGACAACAAAAAAGAAAATAAGAGAGAGAGAGAGAGAGAGAGAGAGAGAGAGAGAGAGACTACTTAGAGCATGATATTCGCTACGAAAACTATACGATACTAACTAAGCCTCAGCCGAAATGCTATCTGTCCATAAAAAGGTATCAGTCGTCCAGATCTCAAGTTGACACAAAGTCATCTCTCTGACGTATCAGACTTTATAAAGATGGATATCATCTTTACTACTATTACATCTCTGAAAAGGCGATTTTTACTGCCAGTACTCTGCAAATAATTTTAACTCTGCAATCAATATACTCATTCGAGGCTTTGCCCTTAGACACTTTTCTGCATTTCCTGCAAACTTTGCTTGGCTCACACAAATTTATTTTTTTATTTTTGTTTGTGTGTTTGTCGTTATCGGAACTTAGACAAACCTCTTTCCTTGTCTATTTCCCATAACTCGTATGCTCCGCTGTCTGATCAGTCTGCCACTCCCATTCATTCGTCATCTACACTAATATCAGGTAGTAATATACTTCGCTGCTCACATATGCAAAATAATGCCAAATTTCAAGTATGCTTAACAAGACAGTAATCTCGTTACGAAAACGGATCACAAGGGATGAACGTGATGTCGAAGATGCAACAAATGGAACAGAATCTACAGAAAAATTGAGGCCAAAGGTCACTCAGAGATGAGACGGATACTGAAGGTCAAAAGGTCCGGAAGGCGTAACAGGAAGATAATCTCGCAGTTGCACTATGAAACAATTGTTGGGAAAAGGTTGCGGAAAGTAAGATGGAGGAAAGAGAATATGAACGGAAGGAGTAAAAGGAATGAAAGGGGTTGCAGCTGGTTGACAAAGGGACAGTACAAAGAAGCTTAAGTAATACCTACGGTGCACCGCATGGGTGCACTTACTGCACTACCCAAAGCCCTACCCCCCCAACGCCCCCCCCTCCCCCCCCCCCTCCCCCCCCCCTCCCCCCCCCCCCTCTGAATTCGGAGATGTGAAGAGAAATGAATGATTATGAAAGTAAACGAATGAGAATGAAGAGCGTCGTTGCAGCCAAACGTGAAATGAGATGGAGGGCATCTGACGGGAAATGGAAAGCACTCATTGCTGTCTTGGCTCTTATTGACATTCCTCTGCCTTGCTTGATCAACGAGAACCTCTGAATTGTGAAATAAAATGGTTCGAGTACGAGTCTCATGAAGAGAGAAAGAGAAAGAAAAGATAACGACATGATTTGGTAAACATTTGGAAGGATAAGGGACGAGAAAGATAATTTATGTGAAGAACATGAGTCCCAGTTATTTCATATCCTCAAGTGAGAGAAAGACCGAGGGAGAGGTGGAAGGGGTCGAGGGGAGAGGAAATCTTCTGAGCTTTAAAAAGTGTTGGTTGAAGAGCATTAAAGCATCGTCAAAGTGCGCTCAGCATTCTTCTATAACTTTTGCCAAGACAACCTTTTTCATATAAAGTATTTTCAAAGTGTTTCTCTGTTCTTTTTTTTCGTTTCTGCTATGCCAGTGGAAGGGTTTTGTCCGAAATGCTATCAAAATATGTCTATTTATATTACAAAGAAAGTTTGGCACTGCTAATTCCTCCCAAAGATTAAATTTCTATCGTTTCTGAAAAATCGTTTTGAGAGCTTGAACTGAGACAAGTTTGCATTGTTAGAATTATAAGTCCATGATTCTCCTTCCACGGAAAGAGGCAAAATATTTCCGATATGTCTTAATTCCTCGTGACGAAGAGAGCACCGGCTCCTTTGGGAGCTCTGTCTATGCTGGGTACGTCAGGATGTAATTCACTCCCATGGAGTGATTTGCAATGCAGATTTAATTCATTAATAATAAGTTGCTCAATAAATCCTAACTGGCATCTCGCCACAACCATCAGGGAGGGAGAGGGCAGAGTTCCCCAACAGCCTTTTATGATTGAATTTCCCGCAATGGGCAAAATAAATGATTCGTTTCGTACATTTCATGCATTGGGGGATACTCTTTCATATCATTTCTTGAAGCTTATTAGAATTAGATTTAGAATATAGGATTTAGGACAAAGGCCAAGCACTGGGACCTATGAGGTCATTCAGCGCTGAAAGGGAAATCTAGGGTAAGAAGGATTGAAAGGTGTAACAGGAGGAAAACCTCAGAGCAGTTGCACTATGAAACTATTGTTAGGATGGGGTGGAAAGCAATAAGGGAGAAAGAGAATATGAACGGAGGGACTGTAAAGAGAAATCAAAGGGGTTGCAACTAGTGGCCGAAGGTACGCTGCGAAGATCCTTAAGTAATGCCTACAGTGTACCGCGTGAGGTGCGCTCACAGCATTACCCTCCTATGGGGATGAAAATGATTAAAAGGAAGCTTAGGGACTGTTCAGACTGGTGTGAATTGTTCGTGAATATATAAAAAAAAAATAATTGATTTTTCTGTATATATTACGAAATCAATGATTTTGTAAGAAATTTTAGAGTAAAAAGTGTTTTTTTTTTAAAGTAATGCCTTATAGTTGAATAAAAAAAATTGTCATAGAATTATTCATAAAGAATTTTAGCGCACATGTGGATGGCATGCTAAGGGCATCTCGTGTCCGTCCAAAACACATTCATATGTGATGACCCAACGCTAATTATATACTTTATGATTGTGGGCTTCATAACAAAAAAGCTATCTTCATCATGAACACATTAGGAAGGGTTTACATGTGGAGGGTATTTTTTTCTATTTTCAAGTAATTAGTTTCATTAGCATAATGGAGGAAGGACACCACAAGACTAATCCCTCCACATGTAAACCCTTCCTAATGTGTTCGTGATGAAGATAGCTTTTTTTTTTTTTATGAAGCCCACAATCATAAAGTATACAATTAGCGTTCAAGTAGCTATATTTCATTACCTTTCCCCCTTTACTTCCTCTTATTTCTTCCTAATGAACACCATTCTTTGGAAGTTTGAAGTCAAGTCAATGACTCCCGTGGTGGGCTTGTTCCATATGAATATATCCCGTCTTCTGAATGATAATAATTACATGGAAAGGAAGACTCACAGTCCCTGAGCATGCCCTCCAAAAACTCCTTGAAATATGTACGAAAAAGGCCCCTTTCTCCACCCACAGAGGCCATATGTACACGCAGAAAGACGGTGTAGCGATGGGTTCTCCCCTCGGAGCACTTTTCGCGAATTTCTACATGGGTGCTGTGGAACGTCGGGTATTCGCCACCATCGAGAAACCGTCTATGTACGTCCGATGTATTGACTACACCTTCATCAGTGCCAACACGGTGGAAGAAATAGAGCGCCTGCGACAAGCCTTCCCCACGACCACAGCAGACTCAACTTCACCATCGAGCATTGCCGTGACCGTCGCCTCCCCTTCCTTGACGTCCTCGTCGGTCAGCAAGAAGAACGCTTCCTAACACAAGTGTATACGAAACCCACGAACCTGGGCATGTGCCTGAATGGCGAGAGCGAGTGTCCAGAGAGATACAAACGCACTGCAATCAGCGCCTTCATCAAGAGAACACGCTCACACTGCTCTTCGTGGAAGGACACACACTGAATTAGAACGTGTTGCCCAAGTTCTAATTAACGACGGGTATTCCAACCGGGACATCGAAAAAGCCATTCGCAGAAACATCGATAAGTGGTACCAGCAGGAGCCTCGCCCCGCCGCCCTTGAAGACGTCACTCTCTTTTACAAGGGAGTATTTCACAAGAAATACGAAGAAGACGAACGAGCCCTTCGTAACATCATCGAAAGGAACGTCTCTCCCACGGACCCTGCGAAAAAAGTGAAATTGGTCATTTACTACAAAACCAAGAAGACCAGTGGCCTGATTATGAAAAACAATCCAGCCCCCGTGATGCAGGACCCTCTCAAGAAAACTAACGTTGTCTACCAATACAAATGCCCTGTCCGGGAATGCCCCGGCGCCTACATTGGTATGACAACGATGCGATTTTCCAAGAGGATATCCTGCCACGCTCAGGAAGGCGCCATTCATAACCATGCAAAAAACGTCCACAATACCATGATAACTACATTATTCCTAATATCTGTATTATCGATAAGGCGGCAGACCACCGTCGCCTCCGCCTCTTAGAGGCCCTACACATCGGGAAGGAGAGACCCAGCCTCAACACCACTCAAGAGACTTCACTCCTCCCGATCAGGTGCCCCTGCCCAATACTATGCTCCCAGTCTCCAGCGTCCGCACGCGAAGAACAGTGCGAGCTTCCACCTCTGCAAGACGGCTTGAATCAGGGATTTAATCCACTATTCAGCCAATGAAAACGCAGCGCTCATCAGACAGAGCACCTGGGACACAATAAATACCGCCGAACGACCCCATTCCAATCAATTCACGCTCACCCTTCCTTGAAAATGAACCGATGATACGGTTGGAAACGTTGGAATTCCGTTACGCCCTTAGACTAAGATTTGTTAACCACTTTTGTTATGATATCATATCAATAAATTATTATTTTTAGAAAACATTTCTTTAACCGAGATATGAACATCGGCCAGCTATTAGCAAATATCAGCCCTGATGAGAAGAGAATGATAAGAAGAATTGAAAAGACCATATATAAAATCAATAATAATAATAATAATAACCGTATTTTGAATTAAGAAAATTCTGAAATTTATTCAGAAAATGATAGGTAAGATAGTGTATTCTTCGTGTTAAGGATTTGAATGTCAAGGCTTGCACTAGTTTAGAGTTTAAATACACCTTAAACTTAGTTATTTGGTAATTTTTATAGAAGAATATGATTAATGGTGTGGAAAAAATAGCCCTAAAATTGCTTGTAAGGTCACAGAACAGCTTTTCATTTCATTTCCTCTTACCCCTCTTTTTACAAAAGTGATAAAAATTAGGTTAGATATCAAACATAGTCGAGACAGACAAATATACACAGACATATATGCATTTTATATATATATATATATATATATATATATATATATATATATATATATATATATATATATATGCTATCATATGTACCATAAGAAGTTTTGCTTCCCAAAAATCATGGAACAGTTCAATTAATAAAAAACAATTCTTCTGAAAGAATACATATATTATTCCCAAAAATTTTTTCATTTCATCCTGACTAAAATTTCAGTGGCGATAACCGGAGGTCATGCAAACACTGGAAGTACAAATAACCCTCATTAGCTGTTGTAATAACAGTTAGAATTGTCTTAATGATCCTAATAAGCAAATGGCTAATAACAGGTCAAGGTCTGTTGCCTGTATTGAATATTTATGTAAAGGTGCGTCAAGATTTACGAGATGACAAAGGAGGTTTTTACCTGAAGCAGATATTTGTCTAGATTTCTTTTTTCCTTTAATATTCTAACGTGAGATATTCTAAATTATCAATTTTGTTAAATAGATTAAAAGCTACTAAATGTACTTATTTATTACTGTTCTTGTAAGGGGTTTAAATTTGTGCTACGTAATAGTACGCGGTAACTGGAGCGTATGTGATTTCCTTTGAGACTCTCTTCACTCTTTTGTTTTGCTGTGAAAAAAGACGAAATTAATTAAAACACCCGTAAACACTGCTTGAGAGCTGAGTTGCATCGCCTACTAATGAATGTTCATTGTCCTTATTCATAAAGAAGGAGGCCCTCTTTAGTTTTCTGCAAAAGAAAACTATTGAGAGGAATTTGTCTGTTCGTCCGCACTTTTTCTGGTACGTTGTTCATCCACACTACAATCATCAAACATATCAAATTGCAGCCCTTTAGCCTCAGCAATTTTTATTTTGTTTAATGTTAAATTTAGCCGTAATCGTACTGCTGGCAGTGCTATAGGTACCAAAACACAGGCCACCACCGAGCCTCGGCTGAAAGTTCCATACAACATTATACACTTTACAGAAAGCTCGATTGATTCGAAAAAACTTCGGCGCATTTGTTATGGCTAACTTGAACCTTAAATTAGTAAAAACTATTTAGGCTAGAGGGCTGCAATTTGTTATGTTTGATGACTGGAGGGTGGATGATCAACATACCAATTTGCAGCCCTCTGGCCTCAGTAGATTCTAAGATCTGAGGGCGGATTGAAAAAGTGCGGACGGACAGACAAATAGCCATCTTAATAGTTTTCTTTACAAAAAGGGTAAACATACAACAACGTGAGAAAATAGAACAATAATGGAAAACATTTATCATTCCCGAGAAAATAAAAACAGTCCATTGCGCTGTTTTATCCTCTCTTTTTACGGCACTCCTCTGACATAGACACATTTCGGCAATTTTATGCTTAAATATAGTTCTTTTGCCTGACCGTAGGAGAAAATACGTAAAGAATATCCTTCGTTTCATATTTCAAAATAAATGGCCTTTCTTATTCCCTTCTCCCATTTCTTTTTCTTTTATAAGACATAAAGAAGTTCCAACCCACGGTTTTGTTTCTTCTGATGTCTTACTCTTTTCGTTTGTGCCCATGTAAA
>NC_087207.1:96271472-96318972 GCF_015104395.2 Macrobrachium nipponense | reverse complement strand
CAGCATCAGTTTCATGGCTGACTGCAGCTTGCCACGTTTAAGAAAAAAGTATATCTTAGTTTAACCAGACAACTGAGCTGATTAATAGCTCTCCTAGGGCTGGCCCGAAGGATTAGATATCTTTACGTGGCTAGGAACCAATTGGTCGTCTAGCAACAAGACCTACAGCTTATTGTGGGATCAGAACCACATTATATCGAGAAATTAATTTCTATCACGAGAAATAAATTTCTCTATTTCCGCGTTGGCAGAGCCGAGAATCGAACTTCAGACCACGGGACTGGTAGCCAAGTGTGAAAACCACTCGTCCAACGCGGAACTTGTAACGTTTAAAATTGCTGCTTGGAGTAGGAAGCCGAAGGCCCCTCCCCCCGGCCTCCCCCCCCAACGAGATAAAATCTGTCGGGTTTGGCAAATATTATGTATACCTGTCTGACTCCAAGGCAACTATGGGTCGTTTCAATAATAAAAACGATTTACTTCTCTGCATAAATGACTGAGAAGATTGGCCCGATTTCATGAAGTTTACTCTAAAGAAAAATTAAAACCCTCAGATATCTTATCAAAGCAATAAGGGAGAGAGAGAGAGAGAGAGAGAGAGAGAAGAGGAGAGAGAGGAGAGAGAGAGAGAGAGAGAGAGAGAGAATTAAAATGATAATCGAAATATTGTAAGATACTAAATCAGTTTGTATTCTCGTCACGTGTGTAGCCTCCAGTCGTCTCTACAGCTGTAAAATGGGATTACAGAAAGCCATTACAGGCTGAAGGAGACTTGGGAAGAGGTGGTGGCTCCGTATTTGTATTGAACAGAATACAAAATTTAGGCCTAGGGCCAAGCGCGGGGACATGTGAGGTCATTCAGCGCTGAAACGGAAATAGACAGTGAAGAGGTTTGAAAGGTGTAATAGGAGGAAAACCTCAAAGCAGTTGCATTATTGAAATGTTTTTATGGAGAGGGTAGAAAGTAGGATAAAAAGGAAGAGAATATGAACGGAGGTAAAATAAAAGGAATGAAAGGGGTTGTAGCTAGGGCCTGAAGAAACGCCGCAAAGAACCTTAAGTAATGCCTGCAGTGCTCCGCATGAGGTGGCCTGACATCATTACCATCCTACGGTTTTATCTGCAATGACATTCAGGATGGATGGGAAATTTAAATTTCATTCTTTCACGTAAGTGTATAAATAATGATTTCTTGAACGACAAGATATTTCGCTAATTCTTTCAAGTTATCTATGTAATAGCTACAGGCCATGAGTTTGAGAAATATATATGGGAACACAAACGAGAAATATATATGGGAATACAAAAGAGAAACATAATATGGGAACACAAAATATGAAGTATTACAATTATTCTTTGAAACTATTTTCGAACGTGATATATATAATGATATATGACAAAACTTTGAACCAAATATGAATGGGGAGCGAGAGAGATACGAACCCTTACATAGTACGTATTTGTAAAGCGCATACGTGTATATTTCGACGCGGGTAATACTGAATGTGTCATGGAACATTCATAAACTTAGACTATTGAGGAGGTCTTTTACAAGAAGCTTCTCTTCTGCCAAAATGAAAAACTTCGAGAGTTATGAATCTGATGAGATACAGCTTCCTTTCAGACGAACACATTTCCGTCCTCTCATTACGGCCACAGAGACTCGCTCCAAAGATACACCGAGGAACGGACTGCATGACATGAATCACCAAAGCTCCGGAAACTTCCCCAAGAAGTGTCCCAAGCCGAGATTTTTGCGATTTCAACATCCTTTCCAAGAATTCCTTTGACGCGACTGATCTACCTCTGACTACGTAAATCATTTGGATTTACGTTAAAAAATGTGTATTTTCGCATTCGTTTTTTGATACATATTCATTCCTAAATAATTTTCATTTCCCACATATCTTTTTTATGTAAAAAAGATAAATAAAAATGACAAACATTGGTATATGTTTCGAGGCAAAATTCCGGATACATTTAATGGCTTTCCTGATGTATATTGGAAAAACTGAACCATGCTACTTGGAGTCTGCTAATGTTACATCCTGAAACCTGGAAATATGACATGCCTATGAATATGTATACATACATACATACATACATACACACACACACACACACACACACATATATATATATATATATATATATATATATATATATATATATATATATATTATATATATATATATATGAATATTTATCACATTACCTTGATCCATATACATGCATTAAATGTCCCTTTGATATCCAATTCGCTCTACCTTGGAATTATTATATTTTCATATATGTTAGCCGAAAGGGAATATTTTAGTTTATAAATTATATATATATATATATATATATATATATATATATATATATATATGTGTGTGTGTGTGTGTGTGTGTGTGTGTGTGTGTGTATGTATAGTATACACATAAAACACAGACACACATTTATGTATATATATATATATATATATTATAATATATATATATAATATATATATATATATATATATAATAATACTACAGCACTGCATAACATATCTCCGGAAAAAAGTAGAAATATCTCTGTCACTTTATCTGGATTAAAACAAAAATGTTTGGACCCCTCAGGCTAAAAACGGGAAAAATGAAATATAGAATGAAAAAAAAAAACATATATACATGAAATAAAAAAAAATAGGTTATCCATAGTGAACACAGTTATGGAAGCGCATAAAAATAGAGAGTGGGTGATTTCATTGCTTTAGTTCTATGATTAGAAAATGCAGAGAAAAAGACGAAAGGATGTTCAGAATTCTGTAAAGGAATCATTTGACGTTCTTGTGGACAGTTCTATTTAGGAGCGTGGTTCTATTAACGGTAATGTCGAAAATCCGCGATCATCGAATTGAAGGCCACGAATGACCGATTCTAGTGTTACTTTGTGCATAGGGACAACATCTTTCTCGACCACAACTGTATATGCTGTAAAGTCAGCACTCAAAAACTTTTTCATAAAATCCTAGAGAATATGGACAACGGTTGTGACGTATCTGTCCGAGGTAGCTGGTCTCTAGAAACGACGAAGGGAGGAAAACAAATAGCTGATAACTCAGAGGTCCAAAGAAAAGTGGTGATTGCGAAGAGAGGGAGTTGTGTTGACAGCAAATACTGGACGAGGCTTAGACAAGCAACCTAAATCTTCTGGGACCTAGGAAAGGAAGCAATTGCCACTTTTATTTGTTTATTTCTATGTAATTGTTAATAGTGATAATCTATATCTTTTCATGAACGTAAAAGTGACCCAAGGAAGGAAGTCATTGCCACTTTTATTTGTTTACTTATTTCTACGTAATTGTTACTAAAGTAGATTCACATCAACCGTGCATTTGGTGTTTAGGCCAGTCCCTTACGAATCTCCTGATTAACTGTTGATAAGCCAGTTACAGGGCTGGAAACTCTCAATCTCTCTCGAGAGTTCACATAGGCAGGATCTAGGTTCCACCTATCCATCCCCAGGGATACTTTTGAAAGACGTATCCCTCAGGTGAGATGGAACACAGATCCTACCCATGTGAACTCTGGAGAGAGACTGAGAGTTTCCAGCCCTGTGACTGGCTTATCAACAGCCAATCAGGAGATTCGTAAGGGACTGGCCTAGACATCAGATGTACGGTTGATGTGAATCAACTATAGTGTTAATTTTTATCTTTTCTGGAAAGTAACAGTTACCTAAAAAGGGAGTAAATGCCCCTTTCATCTGTGTAATTTATCTTTAAGTAATTGTTAACAGTTTCATTTTATATCTTCTCTGGAACATAAACATGATAATTTTAGTTTGAATGTCTTATCTAGGTGGAAATGAAATGGAAAGTAAAATGAACAACTAATGGACTGAGAGTGAAATGACCTCTTGATTGGCAGTGGGGTCATTTCAGATTTTTCTTTTGGGGGTGGGGCAAAGATCTAGAAATTATTTAATAGGTGGAGGGGGGGCTGCAAGCCCCACCGGAGAAATTTTTGGAAATTTGTGTACATTTTGGAGCATTTTCAATCCATATAAGATTCACCTTGGTGTAAATTTGACTGTTATTATTATTTTATTATTATTTTATTATTATTATTATTATTATTTATTATTATTATTATTATTATTATTATTATTATTGTTGTTGTTGTTGTTGTTATTATTTCTGAGGCTAGAGGAGACAAATTAAGTCTTGGGGGTGCCCATCAGTGTTTTGAGGGGGACGAGCACCGCCCCCCCCGGCTTCCTCTCCCAGCCCAGCCACCCCCAAATGACGCCTCTATTGATTAGCGGAAGGTGACATAAACGGAAGGTTCACAAAAGCTGAAAGGGAGAGAATTCAGACGAACTGGTGGATTAATTAGAGATAAGTAAACGGAATGACTGAATTTGAGCAAACTGAAATGAATAGCAAATGAAGCTGAAATAATTGCAATTAACAGAAGGTCAACGGAAAAGACATTAGACTGAACGTGAGTGGATATTGAACAGAACAAGAAAGAGAGGCAGAGAGAAAAAAGGCTGCAATAATCACAGGGATTATGAGTGAGATGAGTATTTAAGATTGAAAGTGAATAAATATTTAAGTTGAAAGGCAGAATTAATAGAGGTTGCTAAAAAAAATCTATATAAAACAGTCGCTAAAACGAACAGAAAATTAAGCGAATGTGAAACAAGACGGAATAAAAGGACAGACGAAAGAGCAGAAGCTCCGATAAACGTGAGAGCAGAAAGAAATACAGAAGGAAAAAGGGATAAGATGAACTGAAGGTTATTTGAATGTGAAGAGAATGCAAGGTAGAAAGAAACACAAAGCGTGAAAAGGGAAATGATCATTAAGTAACACAAATACTTGGTATAAATATAGTTAAACGCGTAAGGGCTTAAAAAAAATGGAGAGGAAAATCGTGATACTGTCACTTTAGTCACATCAATCAGGCAATGAAGGGAAATAAGAAGTAAGGGTCTGGAAAACGACCTTAAACCATTCAAATAACCTTCCAAAAACATGGAAGAATTTGCGAAATAAACCCAAAAATATTCTTCTCAATGACGTCGAGGGTAAATATAAACTCTCACTGACAAAAAAAAAAAAAAAAAAATTCAACCGGAAATTCCTACGAAGAAAGGAATAGAGCCTGCAATGCTTGAAAATACCTTTGCCTTGGAAACGAAACCACAATCGCATTTGCGAATTTTCGCCCAAAATGATGGGCTCAATTCGCCTAAATGCCCAAACCAATTTGGCTTAAGAACGAGCGCTCTAAAATTTCCTCTGGAATATTCATATAGGGTCCCTGTGGCTGCTAGGGTACTCGGAGCAGAGAGGTTCCTAAATCTGGAAAAGATGCTTTCATTTGACTGAAAAACAGAAATTAGACACAAGGACTAAAGGACTGAGTCTTCCGTACCCCTGTCCAGGATGTGGAAAGGAAAGATTTGCGTTAGACTGGACCACCACGTTTGATTTTCCAGCGTTCAGTCTCTATCCACATCAGTTCTTTCACCAATTCTTTTTTCCAGAAGTGAATTAAAGCCTCTTTTTAAGAGTAGGGTTCGCTACCAGTCGAGATGAAAGAAGTCCTGGTAATGACCAATCATTTTTATAATTATAATAGCCATATCCGTTCATGCCTTCTCAGTATCAAATACATTATCATCAATTTCAGCCAATAAAAGAAAGATATTATTTGGCAGCAATATGACAAATGAACAAAAACTGACAAAACTAAATAAAGTAAACGGGAGACAGGATCAACTGAATTTCCCTAATCTGAATGTACTTTTGCTCGAATACATTTCGCTCATCAGTAATTGATCGTATTTCTGATTAAATTTCACCTCTTCCCAAAGACTTTCAGGATTAATGGATGTCAATCACCTGCCCCCTACCACCCTCTCTCTCTCTCTCTCTCTCTCTCTCTCTCTCTAGATTATGAGACGAAGCCAGGCAACAAGAGTACTGAAGCTCTCTCTCTCTCTCTCTCTCTCTCTCTAGCTTATAAGACGGAACCAGCCAACTAAAGTACTGGAGGTCTCTCTCTCTCTCTCTCTCTCTCTCTCTCTAGCTTATGAGACTAAGCCACCAAGCAGAGTACTGAAGCTCGTATGTAGTCACAGTATCATTTCCCGTTTCCAGTCTATTCGTCGTACTCCTAGCGCTCTTTTCATTAGCGCTCGTATCTCCCATTAACAGAATATATAGAATACGCGCCAAAGGCCAAAGATATCACGAGTTATTATTTGTTTCTAATAGAGGACTATGATTAGGACGCGTCCTCACCGGAGGTAGATTTCATCTCCTGAAGGTATCATTATTTCCGCCTGTCAGATGACGACAATTCTTTTTCCATTTTGTGATTACCTCGGCAGAAAGACCCAGTTATTACCTGAGCAGCTACAAAGTACTTTTGTGTTATGCTTACACGTCTTCGGGTTTCATTAATCATGGTGGATAATAGCACCCATTCTTTATCAAAACAATATTAGTAGCATTCTGGTTTCAGAGTATACGAATCTCTCTCTCTCTCTCACTCTCTCTCTCTCTCTCTCTCTCTCTATATATATATATATATATATATATATATATATATATATATATATATATATATATATATATATGATGTATATATATATATATATATATATATATATATATATATATATATATATATATATATATATATATATATATATATATATATATATATATATATATATATATGTATGTATATATATATATATATATATATATATATATATATATATATATATATATATATTGATGCTATGGTGACACCAGGGAGCTCATCCCTATTCTCAAGCTTCTTCTATTTACTGATATTTTGTCGTTGCAGACGATTCGACAAACTGTACCATTTATAAGCGACTACCGACTTACAATGTAGACATTCAACCTATTTATTTCATCGTGTGGAGAGAAAGGTCTGAACAGTGACTATTCGAAAGTTAAATGGTTATTTAGGATTTAGGAAACAAACTGTAAAACTGTAGTTACGTAGATAAAATAAATATTCAAAATACAATACAATGTGCTCAAAAATTTCTCATCTTTGCTTTTATAATTCAATAAAATCCTACATGTTTGTTAGAAAGTAAAGTACAAAAAATAAATAAAAAATAATTGAAATTTCTGAATGTATCTAAAAGTATGGAGAGAGAGAGAGAGAGAGAGAGAGAGAGAGGAAACTATTATCTTTACGAAGCATAAATTTCAACTTGGGTGATAGCTGCATATTGAAGAACGTTGCAAAACGGTTCATCAACTGCAGCTGTTGGCAAAGGCAGGCTATCAACTGCCATTCTGTCAAAACAAAAAGTTAGATGAGATTTTGTCTTGAGGACTTCGGCTTTTAACAAGAAAATGCCCTTAGAATGCAGATGGTGAAAACGGGAGACGGGAAAAGTAAATTTGGTTTCATATAAGCGCTCTGAAGGTGTAATCACGTAAGGATTATGATGCAGATTACAGACAATTGCCAGCTTAACCACTTATGAAAGGCCCAGGAGTTGGGGATCATTGAGTAAAATAAATAACATATATGTCTCTCATTTTTTAAATAGTTGTTGGAGGGTCATTAGAAATTGGTAGCAAGTAATTTTACCAGTTTTGGGTATAAGTGGTTTTGTGAGATACACTGGATCCCTAAATTATGGTACGGGAAACAAAAGTCCCTTTCTGACAAAATATCGAACAGGAAAAAATTAAATATTCATCAAAATACTTGTCGTGGAATTGTTTTAGGATGATGTAAATTTCATTCAAATTAGATAATCACTAAATCAAGAAGGTGTCAAAAGGTCACGATTGACCTCCAGCATCGCAGAAAATCAGATATACCCTTTTACGAGAAGCTCTTGCTTGTTCACACCTCGATAGGTGAACGCAAGGGAATACCAATATAAAAAACTCATTTGGGCTGTTTTTGAAATAGGTTTAGTTCGATCTGATAAACTGCGGTGGTCATGGCATTCTTTAAGATTATTTTCTTTTTAATGCGTGAAACAAAACTCTCTACTTAAGGGCCTGCATTGATAAATCAGCTAATTTGAGTAATGCCACACTTTTCATTTGGAAAATTAGAATTTCCATTTTTCCGTACAATGTTTGTTGTCGTTGAACTCTGTTTAGTTACTATCTATAGATAATTATGCATTTCCCTGTATGCCTGAAATAAAAGAAAACCTAAATAAAATAATAAATAAAAAAAATTCAATAAAAATAAATTACAACTAAAGAACTAAAAATAGATAACAATGAAAAATTAAAATAACTGTCAATAGATAATGCATTTCCCTGTCTGCTTAAAATAAAAGAAAACTAAATAGAAATAAATACATAAATATAATAGAAATAATTAACTAAAGTGAAAATAAATAACGGTAAAAAAATAAAAATGAAATAGATATAAAAGTAAGAAAATTAGGGATAACATGAAAAAAAAAAAAAAAAACATAAATCGTACCTGATATTTATGGCAGTTTTATCCGGAACCAAGGCGTTACATAGGCGAAGCTCGTCATTCTGGGAACACAAACATTTTGGAGGAGCTGCCTTCGAAAATGTTTTCTGCTCCTAATCACCAAAACGGACCTGCCTGCAAAAACAGTCACCCGAATGTCCATTAATTCCTGCTAAGGCTACGCAATTAATAAAATGAAAAACGACTTGGCGCTTCGAGGTTGGAGTCTCTTTTTATTGCATTTTTTTTTATCATACAATTCGCGCTCTGTTTTATCCACTCCAATCTAATATAACTCTTTATTCTTCGTCAATTCCTTTACTAGACAATGTCAACATTAGGGTGAGGTTTGATATTTGGGATCTTTGATAAAGATAGTGACCCCGAAATATTTTAAGCCGGTAAGTTTTTTTGTATGGCGCTTTTACGTTGAATGGAACCAGTGGTTATTCAGCAACGGGACCAACGGCTTTAAGTGACTTCCGAACCAACGTCGAGAGTGAACTTCTATCACCAGAAATACACATCTCTGACCCCTCAATGGAATGCCCGAGAATAGAACTCGCGGCCACCGAGGTGGCACGCCAACACCATACCGACCACATCACTGAGGTGCTTAACCCGGTATGTAATCACCTTTGTAAAGGCGTGTTTAGTACAAGCCCGTTGGGGATGACCGTGAAAACATAAGCAAAACACTGTAAATATCACAAAGGTAATGACATATTAGTCCTAGATAGCGATCCCCGAAAGTTGCCAGGAGTCACTATCTAGGAAAGATCCGATATTTGTAACAAATGAGAAGTTTCCTCACTCATTGATTAGAAGTTGATTATAGTGTGAAGTAACAGATTTATTTCATTATATATACTGAAAGAATCTCAATTGAGTTCCCTCCTTTCTCTTCGCACGTCTTTGCTATTCAACTGATGACCGGTTATGATTCAATTCTTTCTTGTTTGTGACAATGTGAATTCAATTATTTCCACAGATAACAAGGCTTTATCCGATCTCCAGCTTACTCGAGGCGCGTGCTAAAATCTACGGTCGATCAAATAGAGCATTGTTTCACCAACGTAAATTAAAATAAATACGCTATATTTAATCAGAAATAATTCTCCGGTACTGTTTAAAACGCACAGTATTTATTCTTTACATTTTCGTTCTAATAAATAAACCATAGAAATCCTATCTTAAAATTCCAGTGTATTTACTCCAACGCAAAACAAATTTTTCAGACATTTTTAGGCTTTTTCATAGACCTTTCCTACCCCTTCCCATAACAAAAACAACAAAAGCAACAACAACAGAAAGAACAACAGTAACAACAAAGTTTGTAGGCTTACTCCCCGAGTAAGCGAAAATCGCAATAGAAATCTTGATGTGATTCATCTCCATGGAGGTGTTAAAAGGATGGGACACAGCTTCCATTACGCAAAAATGAAATATAATATATATATATATATATATATATATATATATATATATGTGTATATATATATGATATATATATATAAATATATATATATATATATATATATATATATGTACATATCTCTTGCCATTTTGTTAACAAAATTGCAGTACATTTAATCAACACTCTCCGAGCACCCAACAGAGAGAAAGAGAGAGAGAGAGAGAGAGAGAGAGAGAGAGAGAGAGAGAGAGAGAGAATGATTTTACTGGAACTAATACACATTTACAGAAAATTCACCAATAACATTATTAAGGTGCTACTGAGGCTAGAGCTGGACTGAAGAACAATTGACGAATCTAAAATAAAATTCTTCGAAAATCAAAAAGTTAAGCAACACTGATATCCTTTAACGTAATTCATCCTTACTGATACGAAAATAACAAAATTCAGAGAGCAAGCCTCCCTCTTCTAGCAAAGAAGAGAGAAATATACAGAGGACACTTCAGACTAGGTTAATCAAGATGGAGGTCATCGACATAAAGCGAATTATTCCGGTCAGGTGGAAGGAAGGCTTTGGTAATGTTGGCTGTCCCCACCTGGTGCGGCGTTGATGGGTCTTTTCAGTTTCCAACTTTTGTATGTTGTTTGAGCTTTGACAACTGCTGCCTTCATGCTCTGCCTCTCTTTAATTTTGCTTCTCAGTGGAGAGTGAGAGAGGAGGGAGGTGTTGGTGGCGAGACTGAAAGAGAGACTTTCATCATTATTGACATAAACAAATCAGCTGTTGTATTATGTTTAAATTCTATCTTTATTTGTTTATATATTCTGAATATTCTTACTATATCTCTCCACTGTAAATATGTTATTGCACTTGGTAACAAGCACCGATACTAGGTACTATGAGGATTGTTTGTAGTGACTGCGTACAAGTGAGGAATAATAATAATATAATAATAATAATAATAATAATAATAATAACTAATAATAATAATAATAATAATAATAATAATAATAATAATAATAATAATAATAATTACCGCTGAGAATCCAAAGGGTCATTTTTTAAATATTTGAATTATTAAAGACTTCAAAGATAAGTGGAACATTTTCAGACATTACGATAGAAATAATAATAATAATAATAATAATAATAATAATAATAATAATAATAATATAATAATAATAATAATAATAATAATAATAATTACCTTTGAGAATCCAAAGGGTCTTTTTGTAAAATATTTGAATTGTCAAAGACTCAAGACAAGTGAACATTTTCCGATAATAATAATAATAATAATAATAATATTAATAATAATAATAATAATAATAATAATAACTAATAATAATAATAATAATAATAATAACTGATGGGGATACCAACACCACCAGCACAACCAACCCAACAGAAACCAAAACAGCAACCTCCTTGGAAAAGGCGCCTGGAAAAGCAAATCATGGTGATGAGATCTGACTTGAGTAAACTGAAAGAGATGGCAGAAAAAAGGCTAAGAAGCAAGAAAACAAGGGAGGAACTCAACGAGAAATACAAAGTACAAGAGAGGGGACTAAAACAACACAATAGAAGTGTAAACAGAGGCTTAAGGCCAAAGCACATAAGATCCAACGGTACATGAACAGGAATAAGGGATACCAACAGAACAAACTATTCGGAACCAACCAGAAAAGACTATACAGCCAACTAAGAGGGGAAGACAACACCCAGAAATTCCTGAAGCCGAACCAAGTAAGAGACTCTGGGCATATGGAGCAATCCGGTATCACACAACAAACATGCAACATGGCTCCAGGAAGTCAAGGAAGAAGAAACAGGGAGAATAAAACAAAGATTCACAGAGATCACGACAGACACAGTCAGACCACCAACTAAAGAAAATGCCAAACTGGAAAGCCCCAGGTCCCGATGAAGTCCATGGATACTGGCTCAAAACTTCAAGGCCCTACACCCACGAATAGCAGAACAACTCCAGCATTGTATCTCAAATCACCAAGCACCCAAATGGATGACCACAGGAAGAACATCCTTAGTACAAAAAGACAAGAGTAAGGGAAATATAGCCAGTAACTACAGGCCTATCACCTGTCTACCAATAATGTGGAAGTTACTAACAGGTATCATCAGTGAAAGGCTATACAACTACCTAGAGGAGACAAACACCATCCCCACCAACAGAAAGGCTGCGGAGGAAGTGTAGGGGCACAAAAGACCAGCTCCTGATAGACAAAAATGGTAATGAAGAACAGTAGGAGAAGGAAACCAACCTAAGCATGGCATGGATAGACTATAAGAAAGCCTTCGACATGATACCACACACATGGCTAATAGAATGCCTGAAAATATATGGGGCAGAGGAAAACACCATCAGCTTCCTCAAAATACAATGCGCAACTGGAATACAATACTTACAAGCTCTGGAATAAGACTAGCAGAGGTTAATATCATGAGAGGGATCTTCCAGGGCGACTCACTGTCCCCACCCTAAAACTCTTCGTAGTACGCCATTGATTCCCATGACAAAAGTACTACAGAAGATGGATGCCGGGTACCAACTCAAGAAAAGAGGCAACAGAATCAACCATCTGATGTTCATGGACGACATCAAGCTGTATGGTAAGAGCATCAAGGAAATAGATACCCTAATCCAGACTGTAAGGATTGTATCTGGGGACATCAGGATGGAGTTTGGAATAGAAAAAATGCGCCTTAGTAACATCACAAAAAGGCAAAGTAACGAGAACTGAAGGGATAAAGCTACCAGATGGGAGCAACATCAAACACATAGATGAGACAGATACAAATACCTGGGAATAATGGAAGGAGGGGATATAAAACACCAAGAGATGAAGGACACGATCAGGAAAGAATATATGCAGAGACTCAAGGCGATACTCAAGTCAAAACTCAACGCCGGAAATATTGATAAAAGCCATAAACACATGGGCAGTGCCAGTAATCAGATACAGCGCAGAATAGTGGAATGGACGAAGGCAGAACTCCGCAGCATAGATCAGAAAACCAGGAAACATATGACAATACACAAAGCACTACACCCAAGAGCAAATACGGACAGACTATACATAACACGAAAGGAAGGAGGGAGAGGACTACTAAGTATAGAGGACTGCGTAAACATCGAGAACAGAGCACTGGGGCAATATACTGAAAACCAGTGAAGACGAGTGGCTAAAGAGTGGGCATGGGAAGAAGGACTGATAAAAGTAGACGAAGACCCAGAAATATACAGAGACAGGAGAAAGACAGACAGAACAGAGGACTGGCACAACAAACCAATGCACGGACAATACATGAGACAGACTAAAGAACTAGCCAGCGATGACAATTGGCAATGGCTACAGAGGGGAGAGCTAAAGAAGGAAACTGAAGGAATGATAACAGCGGCACAAGATCAGGCCCTAAGAACCAGGTTATGTTCAAAGAACGATAGTACGGAAATAACATCTCTCCCATATGTAGGAAGTGCAATACGAAAAATGAAACCATAAACCATAAACCACATAGCAAGTGAATGCCCGGCACTTGCACAGAACAGTACAAAAAGAGCATGATTCAGTAGCAAAAGCCCTCCACTGGAGCCCTGTTGCAGAAGAAACATCAGCTACCTTATGCAGTATAAGTGGTACGAAAGAGCACCAACCTGAAGGAGTGATAGAAAACGATCAGGCAAAGATCCTCTGGGACTATGGTATCAGAACGGATAGGGTGATACGTGCAAAACAGACCAGGACGTGACGTTGATTGACAAAGTCAAGAAGAAAGTATCACTCATTGATGTCGCAATACCATGGGACACCAGAGTTGAAGAGAAAGAGAGGGAAAAAATGGATAAGTATCAAGATCTGAAAATAGAAATAAGAAGGATATGGGATATGCAGTGGAAATCGTACCATAATCATAGGAGCACTAGGCACGATCCCAAGATCCCTGAAAAGGAATCTAGAAAAACTAGAGGCTGAAGTAGCTCCAGGACTCAGCAGAGAGTGTCATCCTAGAAACGGCACACATAGTAAGAAAAGTGATGACTTTCCTAAGGAGGCCAGGATGCAAACCGGAACCCCACACTATAAATACCACCCAGTCGAATTGGAGGACTGTGATAAAGCAAAAAAATAATAATAATAATATTAATACGTAAGGGTAGGGGCGAATAAAAAAAAAATAGGAACTAAGAATTGCGGCTTCCAGGAAGCAAGAAGGTCCCAAACTCCTCAAGTCCAAACGAACTTGAAAAAAGGGGAAAGAAGTAAGCACTTGGAGGCTATATCTTTACTCTAAAAGAGTCTCTTAATTATTAGAGCCTAACTTTAATTAGTTCAGGCAATTAAACTGAGCAAGGACTCCTACTCCCGCCTACTCCCTTTATCTCGGCACTCAAGGATAGTCGGTTCCTTGAGGAGGAGGACCCATCTCTCTCTCTATCTCTCGCTCTCTCTCTCTCTCTCTCTCCTCCTGTGTGTGTGTGTGTGTCCAGTGACGAATACCCTCTTCACCTGGGTATCAGGTGGTGAAGTGAAATTTTATCTCTACTTAGATCGCACTATTTCCAAAATTATCATTTTCCTTCTCGAAATCAAAAGGAAAATGACAACAGAAGCAGATGATTGATAGCAAGATAATGGAGCGCCTTGTCTCAGAAAACACACACACACACACACACAAATAAATAAATAGTATATATTATAGGTATAAGATACGTGAGATATATCATTATAGTATATATTAGTATATAGATATGTTACATATATAATATTATATATACATAAGTAATATGGCTATATATACGCGTATTACACTACACAACACATATCGCTATACTGTATGTGTTTGTGGATAAACAGTTTATGGTCATACTATATATAATATCTCCACGATATATATATATATATATATAGATATTATATATAGATAGATATATAATATAATATTAGATAGATATATAAATATATTAATTAAGAGTATATAGTATTTAGATAATACATTATATATATTAATATATATATATATATATTGTATATTATATATCATATTATATAATATATATATTATATATAGTATTTATTCATATCAGGTAATATATAGATGTATATACCATATATATATATATTATATTATACTATAAATATTATTACGACATTATAAATAAATATATATATACTACATGTCCTAGATATATATTTTTATGTCTATAGCTATATCATATATATATATATATATATATATATATATATATATATATATATATATATATATATACATAAATATATATATATATATAAATATATATATATATATATATATATATATATATACATATATAAAATATATATATATATATATATATATATATATATATATATATATATATATATATAACTTTATGATTACGAAATAGGAAAGCGTAAACGGCACATACCAACTTTTGATAACATTTCTATACCTAGTTTATTCAGAATATTCTCGAGGAAGTTTCACTAACATTCACCTTTCATTCCAACATTTCCCGCGTCGTCTAAACTCACTCGGGTTCCTATCTCTCTCTCTCTCTCTCTCTCTCTCTCTCCTCTCTCGCTCTCTCTCTCTCTCTCTCACACACACACGCACATATATATTCATGTAGAAATCCTGTTTTCCAGCGATTGAGGCAAATTCTCTCATCCCATAAGAGAACAGCCATTGAGATGCTAACTTTCTGCTACACCTTTGCTATACATTGATCACTACATCGCTGCTAATATTTCATTGTAAGCGTTACCGCACCACTCTGTGTATGGCTAAACTATTACATTTCGATGTTGTAGTATTATACAACGAATGTTACGTCAGAGACTACGAAACGCCAGTTATCAGATATCCTTACTTAGTATTATGATAGAAAACAAGGCATACTCCGACCTCCTGCTTACTCGGAACGGGTGGTAAAATATACGGTCAAAAAGAGCGTTTTTTCACCTACGAAAATAAAAATAAATACGCTATATTTTATTTTTAACAATTATTCTGTACTGTTTAAATGCCCAGTAATTATTTTTTACATTTTCATTCTAACAAATAAATCGTAAATATCCCATCCAAAAATTCCTGTATCTTTAACTCAACGCGAAGCACATTTTAAAGACCTTTTTAGGCTCTTCCATAGACCTATAATAGCCACCCAACAAGAACAACAACAGCAAAAAAAAAAAAAAAAAAAAAAAAAAAAAAAAGTACTTTGAAGTTTACTCTCACACTGCTCCTCCTGGAATGACACACACAGTGAGTTGGAGCGCGCCGCCCAGGGCCTCGTCGACAACGGACACACCAATCGTACTGTTGATGAATCTATAAGGAAAAATATGGAAGCCTGGTACCACCAGGAACCCCGCCCGATGTTGCAGAGCCCATCAAGCTGTTCTACAAGGGACACTTCCACCGGAGGTACAAGGAGGACGAACAAGCCCTCAAAAAGATCATCGACGAAAACGTCAGCCCCGCCGACCCAGACAAAAAATAATAAGTTAATTATCTATTATAAAACGAAGAAGACGAGCAGCCTGGTGATGAGAAACAACCCTTCGGCGCCCCTGCAGGATCCCTTGAAGAAGACGAGTGTGGTCTACCGTTACACATGCCCCGTCCGAGGATGCCTCGGCAAATACGTCGGTATGACCTCCATGCGTTTCTCCAAACGAATCTCCTGCCACGCTCAAGAAGGAGCCATCTTCAACCACGCCAGGACTGCTCATAACACACGGATAAAGAGAAATGATATTATTCCTAATATCGAAATAATAGACCAGACAACGGATCCCCGACGTCTGCGCCTCCTAGAAGCCCTCCATATAGGCAAGGAGAAACCAAATCTTAACATCACCCAAGAAACGTTTCTCCTTCCCACCGCCGCCCGGAGAGCAGCGAACGACCCCCCGACAATACCAGATAATCAGGAGCCCCCACGGGATGACAGGATTCCTGCTACGGACGGAATTCCTGTCGTTCATCCCCAGGCACACTACTGTGGCGCTCGCACGAGAGAATCCCCGAGACCTTCAAGGCGAGATCCACGACTTCGTCCAAGACCGGCCCGACCAATGAGAATGCAACTCTAGGTCCGAGCCGCTATAAATACCGCCCCACAGACTTTCTTGCTACAGTCTCTTCAAACGACTCGTCCGAGGATGACCTGCGAGAAGGTCGAAACGTTACGTAATACCAGATATACCAGCTATACCAGCACCAATACCAGCCCTTAAACTGAAGACGAACCCGGCCCCGAACTGAACTACGCCTACGGAATAATACCAGCACTGACGACGACCCCTGCTTGACCTGGACCTGATATCCTGTTCCAATAAAAGATTACCTTTAGCATTTATGATTTTTGAAAATTCCCAATATGAATATTGGTCAGTTACTCAGAAACATCGCTGAGCCTGAGAAGCGAATTGTAAGGAAAATAGAAAAAACAATATATAAAATCAACTCGCTTAATTCTGCCATTCTTTTTAACAGTATTATTATTATTATCATTATTTTTCATAGAAAGCTCATGATCACACGAGTCGATAAAATATAACGCTGAAAGCTTCCGATGACCTGCTTTGTATTTTAAATAACAAGAAAAAACAGACATTTTATTGTGGATTTACTTTTCCATTATTATTATTATTAATATTATTATTATTATATTATTATTATTATTATTATTATTATTATTATTATTATTCCCAAGATGAATAAAAGTGCACATCGCTCATTTGCCAGAATGGTGACGGCTCAAAAAATGATTTTTTGATTTATTAATATAATTAGATATCCTGTTAATTGTTCCATATTGTAATAAAAAGTCTTATTCGTATTTGTAGTACTAAACACTTAGTAAAACAATCATCTTAATATCGATGGACTAGAGAGCTTTAAACATAAAATTGCTTATTCTCAAAAATGGCTTTTTTTGAGTCATGTCACTCTTCTAGCAAATAAGGGACGTCTAAAGCGGGCACCATTTCAGTACAAAAACTAAGACAATAACGAAAGGAAAGTCGGTCAAACTTCAAATGTGTTAATGTGACGTGAGCTGAAATAACGCAGCCATTTCCGATAACGACAGCCGTGAATAAAACGAAGAAGAATTACTCCGGAGAGAGAGAGAGAGAGGATATCGCCTTGGGGGGAAGATTAATTTTCTCTGGGTTAAGGATCGCAAGATTTAAGTAATCGCTGCAGCTGAGCTTGTTGTTGCTTTTATACTCTTTCGGGGCTGGTTGCAGTCATCGCAGCCCTTTATCATTATTATTATTATTATTATTATTATTATTATTATTATTTGGGAAAAAACCCCTATCACGAGGGTATATATAATGTTCTAAGGAGTCCACAGTAATGAAAAAAAAAATGTTAAGAGTTCGTGTATAATTTAAAAACAATTTATAAAGCTAGTGAACTCTTAGAACTTCATCATTATCATTATTATTGTTATTATTATTGCTGCATCGGCTGCATTTATTTATATAGTTTTCTCCATCTTTCTAACAACTGAAAGGCAGAAAACATTCTATATAAATTGAGTTCAGCAGAGGGAGCAATAACATTCAACACTGGTTTAACTACATTATATTATTATATTATATTATTATTATTATTATTATTATTATTATATTATTATTATTATTATTATTGCTGTATCGGCTGCATTTATTTATATAGAGTTTTCTCTATCTTTCTAATAACTGAAAGATAGAGAAAACTCTATATAAACTGAATGCAGATGATGCAGCAATAACATTCAACACTTACCATATTTGAAAGTGTTTATTATTAATATTATTATTAATAAAATATAACTTTGTTCTACGGCATTTAATTTTCACATGTAGTCTGTGTGTGTCTTATAACCACCTTCTCCTCAATATGTAGATGGTAAACCAGGTTTCCAATATCAAATGTAAAGAATAACATTCAACACTGGTTTACTACATTATTATTTTTATTATTATTATTATTATTATTATTATTATTATTATTATTATTATATTATTATTTATTATTATTATTATTATATTATTATTATTATTGCTGTATCGGCGGCTGCATTTATTTATTTATAGAGTTTTCTCTATCTTTCTAATAACTGAAAGATAGAGAAAACTCTATATAAACTGAATGCAGATGATGCAGCAATAACATTCAACATTACATATTTGAAAGTGTTTATTATTAATATTATTATTAATAAATATAACTTTTGTTTCTACGGCATTTAATTTTCACATGTAGTCTGTGTGTGTCTTATAACCACCTTCTCTTCAATATGTAGATGGTAAACCAGGTTTCCAATATCAAATGTAAAGAACATTACCCACCGCCAGACTGAAAATGGCCACGTGCTCATTCTACTGATGGATGAATACGAATGCATATATAAATACTAATAAGGCTCTTGCAATCTGACCACATAACAGAAGCGAGAGCAATTTAATTAATCTTGTGTGGTGCAAAGAAAGAGCACTTTTGCCAAAAGATACCATCTCGGTGCGGTAGGAGATTGAGTAACAATTAAAACATAACATGCAGATAGTTAGATAAATAGACTTATGACAGACGTGATAACAAAACCAGATTGGTGATGTGCATAAGAAGGTGGCAGTTGGTAAGAAATCTCTCAGAAAGAAATGGGAAGCAGAGCGAATAAAAATGATATGAAAGGAAAAAAAATGTGCCGAAGTTTGCTTTCAGCCACTGTCAGGCAGTGGCATGTCCTGTAGCATTGCCAAACGCACGATGATGGCTAACTTTAATTTTGAATCAAATAAAGACAACTGAGGCTAAAGTGCTGCAATCTTGTATGTTTGATGATTGGAGTATCGATGATCAACATACAAATATACAGCCCTCTAGTCTCGGTAGTTTTTAAGATCTGAGGAAGGACAGGGTTTTTAAAAAGACAAATGTAGTCTAACCTTTTCTATTTCCTTACATCGAAAGCATTCTCTCTCTCTCTCTCTCTCTCTCTCTCTCTCTCTCTCTCTCTCTCTCTCCTCTCTCTCTCTATCCTCTCTCTCTCTCTCTCCTCTCTCTCGCTATTCTCCCCTTTTTGAGTGAAAATGTGCCCGAATGGCCTCTCAAAGGATGTGACTTATGAAGCCTCGTTCTTCTTCCCTGAGACGCTGAAGCGAACCATAAAGTGAATAAAAAGCCACATAAACGTAGTTTGTTCCTGAGAGGGTTTGATGGCTCAGGAAACTTCCTCGATGGTAACTGAGACGTTGCATCTTTGTGATGTCCAATTTAGTCTAGTTTCCACATTATATAGATCGTATGACAGCAATACAAATGAGACACTTTGCTTTCTAAATCATATCTTCCATTATTAAAAGGCTTTGTCAAAATATCCTCAACCCATTCCATATAAGTGAAAGTCAGTGTCACCTTTACTGGTGTTAGTCTTATATCAACAGAAGTTAACTTCTTAAATAAGGTGCAAAGGGTCTCTTCAAGTGCAAACTGATTTGCATTCCTATTTGTTCTGTTCTAATTCTGGAGTGAGGAAAAAAAACGTCGAAGTCAGGATTTTAATGCAAATGAACATGAATACCTTTACTGCAAACAGTATCAAGTTAATGAAAGTAATCCAATATGCAGAACTTATCTCTCCCCCACCTTCTCTGCCTATTTGTTAGTCTGTCAGGCTGTCTGTCTGTCTGACAGTCAGTCAGTCAGTCTGGCTGTCAGTTTGTCTGTCAGGCTTTCAGTCTAAATGTCAGGCTCTCAGACTGTCTATCTGTCAGGCTGACAGTATGCCTGTCAGTCTGGCTGTCAGCCAATTTGTCAGTCTGCCTGCCAGTTTGTCTGTCAGGCTGTCAGTCTAAATGTCAGGCTCTCAGACTGTCTATCTGTCAGGCTGACAGTATGCCTGTCAGTCAATCTGTCAGTCTGCCTGCCAGTTTGTCCGTCAGGTTGTCAGTCTGACTGTCAGGCTATCAGACTGTCTATCTGTCAGGCTGACAGTATGACTGCCAGTCAGTATATCAGGTTGTCTGCCTGTTTGTCAATCAGTATGTCAGTTTGTCTATCATTCTGTCTGTCAGGGTGTCAGTCCATCTGTCAGTCAGGCTGTCATCTGTCTGACTGTCAGTCGGAAATGGAATCGCCACCACTGACTAATCACCGCCATTGCCTCTCTCTAGTCCAGACGAATGCTCACACATTACCCGGGGACATTGTGGCTCAGGAGGACCTCATGAAGTATTTGCTCAGGTGATAACTCGAGTATTTACTCGGCTTTGGAGGAGAATTTAGTCAAACACCAGAGTGAAGCCGGTCTATGAGTTTAATGGCCTTCGTCAGAAGACGAAGGACGTTATTATTATACCACTGAAATGATTATTAGAAGTTTCTATTTTCTTTATTTAAAGGTTTCATGCTGCTCTAATTGTAATTCTAGTGTTTTAATGCATATTAGTATCGTGACATCTGTACCCTGTTGTTTGATGATTTAATTAACTAAGATATGATGACGACAGTTAGTTTCCAGAACTTTGCGAGGGTGATTGAGACCATCACTAGCAAAAATAAAATAAAATAAAATAAAATAAAAATAAAATTTAAAAAAGGAAAAATAGGTATATAAAAAGAGATGTTTCAAGAAGCCCAAATCAAAGTACCTTTTGAAAGAAGATCGACAAAGAAATAGGGAGAAACGAAATCCTTCAGCGGAGTGTGAAATTGAAATCTTACTCTTCCTCTGGTCATTGATTAGAGGAAAATTACATTTATATATATATTATATATATATATATATATATATATATATATATATATATATATATATATATATATATATATTATATATATATATATATATATAATACATACATATATATATATATATATATATATATATTATACATACATATATATATATATATATATATATATATATATATATATATATATATATATATATATATATATATAGATATATATATATATATATATATATATATATATGTATGTATGCACACATTTCATTAACATATCAGGAAAGAAATTGGTCACGCCTACGTTCGATTTTAGAAAAGGATTGTTCTTCAAATGATAATATCACTTTACATAAAAAACCGCCCACAGGAACAGAGCACTGGAGCAATGGAGGACCATAATTAACCAGAGGTAATATACAGATGTAGACAATATTTCTACCCACATGGGAATAATACTAATAGCTATATTATTATTACTGCAGATGACAAGAACGAAGGGCTATTTCGTAATAGCAGTAATATCTACGATACCATCAATAACAACAATAATAATAATATCAAAATAATAATTCACATAAAGGAAGACTAATTACAACGAAAACAGCAGCAGTGAACTGCTGTGAAATTTCCACTTGGACTTCACAGAGCTTTATAAAATACTCACGTTGATTCTTTTCCTATAATAACCAGACTGACAGATCGACCTTTCCTTCACCCAAACCGCTTAATTACCGAAAGCAATTAACAATCTAGCTTCCTCGTTCGACCAGAAATCTGACTTCACGTTCTTGACGTTTCTATTGTTGGTGCGTTAATTTAACTGCAACCGAGACTCAGTCATTATAATCCTATTTAAACTATAGTTTGGTTCTCCAAGAGATTAAGGATTTCATAAGAGTTCTTTCGATCCTAGATTGTACAGTTATGCTCGTACGTGTTGCTACGTGAGTGCACAGGAATGAGATGGAATACTATAGAATTCAGGCCTAAGGCCAAACGTTGGGACCAATGAGGTCATTCAGTGCTGGAAGGGAAATTGAGGACAGAAAGGGTTGAAAGGTGTAACAGGAGAAAAACTTCGAAATTGCACTATGAAACAGTTGTTAGGAGAGGGTAGAAAGTAACGTGTAGGAAAGAATATGAGCGGAGATGCAGTAAAAGGATTTAAAGGTGTTACCGATAGTGGCCTGAAGGGACGATGCAAAGAACCTTGAGTAATGCCTACAGTGCACCGCAAGAAGTGCACTGACGACATTACCCCCCAACTCTACTTGAATATAAGATTTCTTTCAAAATTCTCTAACTGGTAACCTAACATGCATCGTATTATCTCTTATTTCAATGTAAAATCACATTTGTTCTATAAAATAAGGTCGGAGTATGTTCCATACGCGTAGAATCTATCACGTATCAAAACTGACAGAAAAGGTCCCTTATCACCAAATTAAGGGAAAACGGTGACGAAAAAATATTAAAAACTTTCGTTCACTCAGCCCCGAGGCGCTCGACGAAAAACATCTTAAACCAATGAAGCACAATACATTCAATACGAAAGCCTTCAATGCACAAATAAAATATGAAAAAAGAGCCATAAATCGAAAGTAACTTATTAGTTCTAAATCCTTACTTGTACTTCTTAAAATTCATAAAAAAAAATACTTCTTACTAGAATAGAGACATATACGAGAACTACTGTAACACTGAATATGACCAAAGTAGTAGTGTCTCTCTCTCTCTCTCTCTCTCTCTCTCTCTCTCTCTCTCTCTCTCTCTCTCTCGTTATTAGCCTGCTACTCTTATTTGACCTGGTTTGCTTGGAATCATTATTTTTAACGTTCCTGAGTGGTTCTTCGCCAGACCTGCTTAAACAGGGATTCCTTTTTACCAATCATCGTGTAGGTACCAAAATATATAGTTTGTTCCAGAGCCATTGAAATGAGAGAAGTCGCTCTAATTATCAGCCAAGCTAACTATGACTGAAGAGTTTGGCAATTAAGGTTGACAGGTTTTGATATTTGAGTTTTGCATGGACACACACACATATATATATATATATATATATATATATATATATATATATATATATATATATATATATATATATATATATATATATATATATATATACACAAATATATAATAAGTACATAGACATATCAACACACACACATACACACCCACACACACACACACACACACACACACACACACACACACATATATATATATATATATATATATATATATTATATATATATATATATATATGTGTGTGTGTGTGTGTGTGTGTGTGTGTGTGTGTGGGTGTTGATATGTCTATGTACTTATTATATAATTGTGTGTATATATTTATATATATATATATATATATATATATATATATATATATATATATATATTATATATATATATATATATATATATATATGTGTGTGTGTGTGTGTGTGTGTGTTGTGTGTGTGTGTGTCCAATGAAACTCAAATATCAAAACCTGTCATATATATATATATATAGATATATATATATATATTATATATATATATATATATATATATATTATATATATATGTGTGTGTGTGTGTTGTGTGTGGTGTGTGTGTGTGTGTGTGTGTATCTAATAGGTTATCCCGGAATTTCCTCCTTCTAGAAATAATTTGACCCCCTATTCCAGATTGTGAGATGCAAGATGTTTTAATTAAAAAAAAGTTAATGCAATTTCGGTGGGTTTAATTAGCAGATTCTTCTTCTGGATTTTTGGAGCTGACGTTGTTTCTTCTTTTTTAATTAGAAAAAACTCATATAAAAAAATTTAAATAATATTTCTATTGAATTTATGGCTGATAAAAGTAACAATCAAAGATTCTGGTAAGATTAGACCAGAAAGAGTTTTCTGTGCAGCGTAAAATGCTGTATGAAACATTTCAGGTCACGACCATGATACCTTCAACCATAGCCCGGTGATGGACTGCGTTCTTGTCAAATATAGCGATGCCAGACGCACGATCACGGCTAAATTTACCTTTTAATAAATTACAAATCACTGTGGCTAAATGGCTGCAATTTGGTGAGTTTGATGATTGGAGGGTGGATGACCAACATAGCAATTTACAGCCCTCTAGCCGCAGTAGTTTTTAAGATCTGAGGGCGGACGGAAAAAGTGCAGACGGACAGACAAACAGCCATCTCAATAGTTTTCTTTTGCAGGAAACTAAAATGTGTAACAACAGGGAAAGAAAAAAAATCCTTTATAAACAAAATCTTGAATAAATAAATAGGAAATAAAACAAACTTTCATAAAGGTGATAAAGCTGATTTTAATAACTTGAATAATAAAGTCTTTCTTGTGAAGTCCTTCTAAACATAAGCGAAGCCAGTGAAGGATTAAGATTTATAAAAGGGACTAATTTCTCTCTCTCTCTCTCTCTTCTCTCTCTCCTCTCTCTCTCTCTCTCTCTCTCTCTCTCAGTGGGCTGGAGGAAGTGATTTTATATATATATATATATATATATATATATATATATATATATATATATATATATATATATATATATAATATATGCATATATACATATAGATACATAATACACATATATATATAAGATATATAACTGAATCACGAAAGTTTGGTACGTGATAATCCATAAATAAAGGTATAAGCCACGCAGAAAAAATAAACAACGGAGTTTCTGCAAGATCTTTCGACTGAACGTCCTTTACTCATATGTGTGTGTGTGTGTGTGTGTGTGTGTGTGTCTGTGTATTTATGTCTTTTAGAATCACTTCCCCCTAAGTGTCGAGACCTAATAATTATGAAGATATGAAAAAAAGTTTAAAGCGAAATTATTCTCATTCTAAATTTCAGGAGGCAGGATTACAACGCAACTTCGACCCCTCCCCCGGAACCCCCCTGTCTCCCGTCCCCAGCCAGACCAATTAACTGCTCACCCGACACCCAACGGCGCCTTCAGCAATCCTGTCATATTGCAGACCAACCTCCAACAAGCGTATTGTCTACGGAAGCATTTGCCAAGCCCTTGTGAATATTCATCACCTTAAGTCACTGAATTATAATGCCTTGACCTTCAGATTAATATTCACACGCACACACACACGCGCACACACACACACACACACACACACCACACACACACACACACACACATATATATATATATATATATATATATATTATATATATATATATATACTATATATATATATATAAATGATAATACTGAGTGAATAATTATTAGAGCAAGACTTACTAAAAGGTTTACAATGAATAAATTTACAAGTTTACAATTAATAAATCTAACGTCGATAAATGTACAAAATTTATTAAAACTGAATATGAAGAAATCCCCCCAGCACGAAGCAGCACGATAAAAATACACGAACGAATGCTTTTAATGGTCTAATTCTGACCTATCTCAATTACAGACGCGATTGCTAGACAAACATCATGACTACGTAAATGCACATCATTCATAACCGTTGCCTCAGAGGTAGAATCGTTTTCAAAGCAGGTCACAGGACCTAAAGTTAAGCTTAATCACCAGGAAGTGCTTTGTAGATTGCATAAAGTTTATGTCGAGATTAGAGCACAGCACACGGTGCTTGTAGTGAAGAATATTGGACTAGTAATGAATGACACGGGACGACAAGTTTAATACTTTTTGGCCGAAAACAGAAGAAATAAGACACGAGCGGACAATTGGTCCCTGTTACGACAAACTGACGTATCCCATTCTTCTTGAGCTTTCAAGTTCTCCAATCATAGTGTATCAGTTTTTGATGCTATATAACATATACCAATTTCGGTTGCCTGCGTTGTCAGATTTTCCAAAGAAATTAGTTCAATATATGAGCTATTTAGAAGCTCTGAATAATATCATTGTCTCAAACCCATTTTCTAAGGATGAGGAAAGAAAAATCTTACGACAGTTCGTCAAACTAGGGAGGAATTATCCGGTCATTACCAAAGAATATACAAAAGTTACAGGCATATTCGTGTACTCAAAGAAAGAAAAAATAACAAGGAAACACAATCACTTTGTCCAAAATTCAGGAATATGGAAATGTTACAGGCATAATCGTGTCCTCCCCACCCCCCAAAAAAAGACGTTATCCAAAAGCCAGGAATATGGAAATGTTGCAGGCATAATCGTGAACTCCAAAAAGCACAGAGTTGACCTATATGGTCGCAGATGGTAAAAGTATAATAGAAATATCCACTCAAACTGGATTTTAGGTAAAACTAGTCTCAACTCCAGCTCGAAAAATCACCGTCTACTTTATAACATTTGCCTTTGACAACGGTGGTAGCAAAACAGTCCCAAATGGAGAGATGTTGAGATTATGTTCATCAATATAGCAAGTTTCCTAACGTACTCCAATAATTGTCTGAACTCTGAACATTACCGATATTTCAAAAATGACAGCATCTAAAACGAATAAGAAAAAAAACTTTTCCCATATCAAACAATATTCATAAAAGCATTTCATTGTAAGAGGCTTAAAAAAAAGCACACCTTGGATGACAATTCATAAGAGAATATATGTTACACAACTGTTAAATGACTCCTTTTTTTTTTTTTTTTTTTTTTTTTTTTTTTTCTTTTTTTTTTTTTTTTTTTTTTTTTTTTTTTTTTTTAATAAAAGACCTGATATCATTGAACTGTGAAAGAAACCATCAGTGAGATATAGCGAGTTCCATCAATAAATCTTTAAAATAACCTGATTTAGACGTTTACATAAGATTTTGCTATTTTTTTAAAATCTTTAATTGCGAATAACTATCGTAAGACGTGTGTTGATAACTTTAAAAGAATGAAAAATGAATAATCAAGATCATTTAAAAGAATGATAGAACTCCACTAATATATATTTTATCAAAATTACTTCAGAAATAAGCTTCTTTGGAAGTTTGAATTTCAAGACGGTGTGGGCTTGATCCATATGAATAGGGTTCATTTTTTAGTAATAATAATAATAATAATAATAATAATAATAATAATAATAATAATAATAATAATAATAATAATAATAATAATAATAGCCCTATATCTATTTCTCTCATATACCGGAAATTAAACCTTGAGCACAAAACTGAAGGAGTTGCTGTTAAATTGAGATGAATTCAGCGCCACATATTATAAAGACCATATCCTCTTTAATTAGCTTCTAATTGTCCTTACAAAGTCTACAGTACTTGTGCCACCGAACTTAAGTCCCTCCTATCACCCACCCACGACCCCGCCCGCTAGAATAATCCCTCTTTGCGGGCTCAGCAAAGACGTAATTAGGCCAGTAGGGCAAATAGATCTCCTCGCGTGTTGAAAATGACCGCCGTTGGCGAGTTACCGGGCAACATCTATTGCACGACAGTTACCCGAAGACGTTGCATGACGACGCCAGGAAAATGTCTTTAGAGACCGAGCCTCATGGTTGGGTGGAGAGCGTGGAGATAGGTGGTGTGGTTGAGAGGAACCTTGTAACGAAGCAGATATTGTTTTGAATGAAGTTTTAGGGATTTGTGAGAGCGTCTCCATTTTTTGTAAGTGTTTTCAGATCATTTTCTCGTCAGGGGAAAAAACCAGGAGTCAGCAACTCTCTCGTAAACTCCAATGACTGACGGGAGAGAGAGAAAGTGAATGGAAATTAGAGTAAGAAAATGATGATAAAAGACTGAAACAGATCAGGGGAGAGTTGCTACTCAATGAGGAGATTTTTCGGAGGATACTTTTCCTAAAATAGGCATCTGGTCGGTTTTCTTTCTTTTATAAGACAAAATTTATTTTGTTTTCTTCGGCTACAAGATATATACAGATATGTATAAATTATACATACATACATACGTACACACACACACACACACACACACACACACACACACACACACATATATATATATATATATATATATATATATATATATATATATATATATATTATATATATATATATATATTTATATATATATATATATACATACACAAACACACAAATATTATATATACATATGTGTGTGTTTCTGTCCGTCGAATCCTTATTATGAGCACAGGTTTATAACAACTTTACTTTTGCTTAGGTAATAAGAATGAATTTAAACTCAAGCAACACGTGCCATTCTAAGAAAAAAAAACTCGTATATAAACAGAAACTTTTACACTGAATTTATGGTCCAAATTTATTTGGGAGTGAAAAAGAAGCAAGATTTAGAAACCTGAAAACAAATTTACGAACAAACCATCTTTTCTATTCCAGACTCTTTACAGAAACTGCAGGAGGAGAATAGATACCTGATATAACAAAGATATTAATGTTTGCCTTGTACACACCTGCACACTTCTCTCTCTTTCCGGCCAATTACCACACCACCACCACCACCATTTCCTCCTCCCTCCCCTCCTCCTCCTCACCCATGCGCACAGGAAGAGGGGCCTCTGCTTCCCCCAATCCTTACATAACCCCCCACCCTCCATCCACTCTCTTTCCCTGGGAAGATATAAAGATACGAAGAGACGCCCTCTTTCTTATTCCAAGTTTGAGAAACAAATTAACCAGAATGTAAAAAAAAAAAAAATCACAAAAAATGCAAGTACCGAACACTGGAAACCATTCTAAAAATAATCAGAATTAATCACAAATAAATATAAAACCCGCCGGAATTTCTTCGGCGAATTCGAGTATTCTGTACAGCCGCTACAGCGTATAATCAAGGCCACCGAAAATAGATCTATGTTTCGGTAGTCTCGGTTTAATGCTGTATGAGCCACGGCCCATGAAGCTTTAACCATGACCCCGTGGGGGTCTGTCCTATGTCGTTACCAGACTCACGATCATGGCTAACTTGAATCTTAAATAAATAAAAACTATTTAGGCTAGAGGGCTGCAATTTGGTAAGTTTGATGGCTGGAGGGTGGATGATCAACATACCAATTTGCAGCCCTCTGGCCTCAGTAGATTTTAAGATCTGGGGGCGGATAGAAAAACAGACGAATAGCCATCTTAATAGTTTTCTTTCACAGAAAACAAAAAAGGTAAACATACAACAACGTGAGAAAATAGAACAAAAATAGAAATCATTTATCATTCCTGAGGAAAAAAACAGTCAATTGCGCTCTTTTATCCTCTCTTTTTACGGCACTCCTCTGACATAGACACATTTCGGCAATTTTATGCTTAGAGTACAGCTCTTTTGCCCGACCGTAGGAGAAAATACGTAAAGGATATCCTCTGCTTCATATTTCAAAATAAATGGCCTTTCTTATTCCCTTCTCCTTTTTCCTTTTCTTTTATAAGATATGATGAAGTTCCAACCCACGTTTTTGTTTCTTCTGATGTCTTATTGTTTTTGTTTGCCCAAGTAAATTAAAACATAATCTGACATTTTGTTTATAATCTGACGTAGAAATGAATGAATACACACCAGTCTGTTCTCAAGTTCATTTCAGTAATGACAACTTAAAGAAAGTTGAAGATGAAACACACACTGAAAGAAAGAAAACCAAGTAGAAATATCCTCACTTTTTTCTGAAATCTCTCTCTTCTCTCTCTCTCTCTCTCCTCTCTCTCTCTCTCTCTCTCTCTCGCTCTCTCTCTCTCTCTCTCTCTCTCTCTCTCTCTCTCTCTCTCTCTTTCCTGAAATTGTAAGTTTGCCTTATTTTGGATTTGGATGATTACAGATTTCATTGGCCGTAACTATTCCTCTGCTCTCATACCAAAGTTTTTTTTTGTTTAGCACATCACTACTAAACCCACTTCCATGTCCAAAGACTTGGGAAAAGAAATAACCCCGTTTTGAACACACACACACACACACACACACACACACACACACACACTTACACACACTCACACACACTTACACCCACAAAGGATTTTTACTATTCTCCTGTTCTCGTATCAAAGTTGTAGTATATAACAACAAAACCACTTTTAAGTACAACAGAGAGAAAAGACATATCAGTATTTAAAAAAAAAAAAAAAAAAAAAAAAAAAAAAAAAATGGCCATTTTGCTACTCTCTTGTTCTCATACAAAAGTTGTAGTACAAAGATCGGGGAAAAGAGACATCAGTATTTTTAACACACACACACACACACACGAAGGAATTTTTCCTATTCTCCTGATGGTATATTAATACAAAACCACAATTATGTACATTATTGCACACACAAAATGAAAGAAAAATGGCAGTTGTGGTGACTTGATAACGACAGAAAATGTATATACCACAGGACCTACTACTACCAAAATCAAAAGAACAACGTGAGTACTTCCTTTAAAGGTAATTTTCGTGTATAAAACCTATACTTTTTTGGACTGCACTCTTCACTGACTATTTATTCCCTCTTCCACCAAACTCCCACCATTTTCTTCCTCTATCTAATTAACTCGCTTTTATTCCCTTTCCCATTTCAAGAAGCAGGGTCGATTGTGGATAAGACAAAACTTCCTTCTTTCATTATCCTTGAATTTAAAGCCACGGGGCTTTCAAAATGTACTGAATTAAAGGCAATTAATATAAAAATCATGCATTACAAGCAGTTATTTAACGGGGGATAAATACTTGTCAAAAGCCAGACCAGTTAACTAAACCCTGGTAAACTTTTTCACCGCCCAGAGTGATTTGGAATTCCAAGGGCCAACTTGAGATCAACTGGAAGACTACTATGTTTTTTTTTTTTACCCATATGCTATAAATCTAAATATTAATATGATACTCAAAGAGAGAGAGAGAGAGAGAGAGAGAGAGAGAGAGAGAGAGAGAGAGAGAGAGAGAATCGCTCCCACTTCAAAATACGAGACGCTTTAAATTATAGAGAGAGAGTGAATGCGCGTCCTTATTCCAACGCCATTCCCACAAAGTAAGAATTGTCTCTCAGTATTCTAAATAAGCCATTATTTCGGGAAGAGCGAGGAGTGGGGAATCCCCAGGATCGTAAATCTCTCACAGCAGCAGCAGCAGACGTGTGGAAGAGGCGCTTGAAAAAAGCGACGGGAGGGATAAAGGAGACGTAACGAAAGGATTTTAAGGATTAGGCGACGATCTGAATTATAAACGGGTTCGTTTTAAGTAAATCAAAATCCTAATATATATATATATATATATATATATATATATATATATATATATATATATATATATATGTATATATATATATATATATATATATATATATATATATATATGTATATATGTATATATATATATATATATATATATATATATATATATATATATATATAATATATATATATATATATATATATATATATATATATATATATATATATATATATATATATACATATATATATATGAATAACTTGATCACGAAGTATATAAAACTTGATGCTATGTATAAATAAAGATTTTTTGCACGAAGGAAAAAATGAAAAAGCGAGATAGCCGAGTACTTTCGGTCCTATTCGGACCCTTTACTGAGGCAAACTGATTTTACAAAGAACAACAAGTCAAAAGAAGGCTTAATATACAAACTGACACTACCAGATTAGCCATAAGGGCGATTTTCACTCTACAGAAAGGAGGAGTCGCCAAAGGCTAGCCACACCTTCAAGGATACCCGCAGTAAACAAGTGATTCTTCCAGAAAACAGTACATTTTGAAAAAAACACGGGAGCATATACCAATTTAATATCATGAATTTTTACACAAATTTTCCCAACAAAAATTATTATTAATGAAAAGACGAAAGAAAATATAAATATATATATATATATATATATATATATATATATATATATATATATATATCATATATATCGAGCAAGAGAAAGAGAGAGAGAGAATATCGAAAACCGTGAGAGAGAGAGAGAGAGAGAGGAGAGAGAGAGAGAGAGAGAGAGAGAGAACAAATATAACTATATACATGTGGGACTGAATTTATTAGTTGTTCATTTATTTTAAGGTCCTCATAAACCATCTTAAAATATATGGGTCAAATGGTACATTCCCAGACTAATAAAAACAACCTAAATCTTTGTCTGGGAAATGTACCATTTGGACCCATATTATTTGTAAGATGCTTATGAAGGACCTTAAAATAAATGAACAACTAATAAATTAGTACCACATGTATATAGTTATTATCTCTCTCTCACTCTCTCTCTCTCTCTCTCTCTCTCTCTCTCTCGGTTCGATATTTTCTCTCCCTCTTTCTCTTGCTCGATATATATATATTTATATTTTCTTTCGTCTTTTCATTAATAATAATTTTTGTTGGGAAAATATTGTAAAAATTCATGATATTAAATTGTATATGCTCCCGTGTTTTTCAAATTATACTGTTTTCTGGGAAAATCACTTGTTTACTGCGTGTATCCTTCAAGGTGTGGCTTCCCTCAGGCGACTCATCCCTTCTGTAGAGTGAAAATCACCCTTATTGCTTGCTAATCTTGTAGAGTCAGTTTGTATATTAAGCTTTCTTTTGACTATGTTGTTATCTGTAAAATCAGTTTGCCTCAGTAAAGGGTCCGAACAGGACCGAAAGTACTTGGCTATCTCGCTTTTTCATTTTTTTTCCTTCGTGGCAAAAAACCTTTATTTATACATAGCATCACGTTTTATATACTTCGTGATCAAGTTATTCATATATATATATATATATATATATATATATATATATATATATATATATACGTATATATAATATATATATATATATATATATATATATATATATATATATATATATATATATAATCTTAATAGAATGTAGTCAATGTAGACGAATCCATTCTTCTGAAAATGAATTCAATGTACAGGACAAAACTGGACTATAGCTGAAAGATAATGTTATTAGAATTATTATTATTCAGATCATGAACCCTATTCATACGGAACAAGCCATCAGAAGCCACTGACCTAAAATTCCACTTTCCTAAGAATATAGGGTTCATTCGAAAGAAGTAACAGAGGATCATGTATAAAAAGTAACGTTTTAAGATTTGATAATGACAGTTAAGAGAGAGAGAGAAAAAAACAGGAAGACTAAAAGAACGCAATTAAAAGTAAGTTATTTCATTGCTCTGGTCAGCAAGGGTTACCAACCTTTGAAGCTAGAAGAACCATTTTTACAGTCATAAAAATGTACAACTGTCAGAGCAGCAATGACGAAAGTGACCTTAGAAACTATTTTTATCTCATTGAAAAAAATCAATAAAATTGATGTCCACAGCATGCTTTTAACACGGAATAAAATTTATTTAAATATTGTCTTGAGAGTGTTGCATAATTTCTTTGTTTTAAATGGATATAAAGGTATTTGTTCAGCTTTTGGACCCGCAGGTTGGCGACCCTGCGAGAAAAGGTTATAGTGGCTGACCAGTATTTAAGGAACAGATCAAGGCGATGACGGAGTCTGCAAAAGTTTTAAGTGCTTCGCGCTATTTGTATCAGGGAAGGAGCCTTGCATGATTTTTATTGAGCGAGAAAAATAGGTAACGGAAGGTTTATTAGCGGAAGAAAAGTTTCAGTGTAGACGAGAGTTTGAACAAAGTGGTCCGAGCGAAACTGTTATGTGAAAAGTTTGAGAGGAAATTGATAAGCTGCTGAAGGCATTCATGAACCTTGGAAACATTTGCAATAAAAGCAATAGCAAAGAATCGTAGACTGAGTTGAGACTATAGTATGAAAGGTAATTAGTGAGAAGGGTTGAAGACTTTCCACTATGGAAGTGAATTGCATTTTAAGTGAATAGTAGAGAGAGTGACATTTTCAGTGCTGTTCAAAATCATTTTCGTTAGAGTAAAAATATTACCCAGCAATAAGACACAAGATGTAAGAGGTTCCGAGATAGAAATTCAGTCCCTAAAAAATGCTGAATGTTCTGATAAATAAAGGCTGGAAGGAACACTAGAAAAAAAAAAGAATAAAAAACAGGCAAAGCCACTTAAGACGACACTTGCAAGCTATTCACGAACTCCGAAAATCCTCAATATTCACAGCGAAGTGCAAAGAGAAAAGCGATAAGAAGGCAATGGGGGAGTGTAAGGGAAAGTGAATGGTTACAAAAGGTCTTTTATTTCTGTGCCAGCCTGCAAAAGGGAGGTAAGTCCTCGGATAGGATTTCCTCCGATGAAAAAGTAAAACCTTTATGGAAGAGTTCGGTATTTCTGCCAGAGGTATTGCCATTGCAGCAGGTGCCATGAGATGTTTTCTTTTTTATTTGTTTTTCTAAGTTTCTTCTGATGCCACTATTGCCACCACAATACTTCGTTTTTAACTCCCTACTGATATCGACTTTGCTTATTAGTATTTGCAAACGACAGGAGTTTAGTCATTAGATTTACTTCCAGTGCTGCTCTCTTTAGGTACTATTTTTGCAAACGTGTTTTCAACGGAAGTAAAAATCTGCTCTACTGACTGCAACAGTAAATGATAAAGAGAACAACAGTACGAAATGAATGTCCCTTTCATTGCAGTGTGTGCATGTATAACAATCGTTGACATTCATTCATTACAAAACATTAATTTGGCATGGAGTGTGAAATTGCAAACTAAATAGTTTTTGAAGCCTCACTGACACTCAGATACGAATAGTTATTATCAATAGTTAGTCGTCTCTGGGTCTTTTTTAAATCAAAGAATTCATCTTTTAGATTGTGTAAATGCATTGATAAGTATTCCCTGTGACCGATATTACTCCCACTTATAACGTTGCAAACCATTCTCTATTTTTTCCTATGTTACAAGTAAAAACCCAAGTTTTTAAATGGTATTTTGTCCCCCTCGAGGTGTTTAATAGTTTGCCCTTTGTTTTTTTAGGCTTATGTTTGCAGGTAACATATCGAGAATACATATAAATTCTTTTTGTTTTATTTGACAAAACGAACATTGCATGAAGTCGGATAAATGTCGAACGTAGTTGGTGGAAAAACTGTTGTTTTTAGAGGCATTACGCCGAAAGATTAATCCCCGACTTATCTATGAGAGAGAGAGAGAGAGAGAGAGAGAGAGAGAGATAATATAAATGAATTTTTATATTGCATTTTAATGTCGAGGTATGAAATATAAGCAATGAAAAGTGCCTAACTTTATTCCTTCACTTTTGTTTTTATATCATTATTAGAATTACTCTCACGTGTTGCATTGTTGGAAACACGTAAGAGATATCGCAAATCGAAAAATTGATCCCTACCAGAGAGAGAGAGAGAGAGAGAGAGAGAGAGAGAGAGGAGAGAGAGAGAGAGAGAGATTGATTCTGCAACAAAATGTTTTCATTTTCGAATAAGAACGATTCTCCCGCACAACGACTTACAAAAGGAAGTTAATTTCTCTCGAATAGAGGGTTTTAAAATACGACCCCATCTACTGAGACGGACTTTGTTAAGACTTCGCAACTTTTTCAATACAATTCCGATCTAAAAGCAAAATTTTGTCTCCCCAATTTCGTTCTGAATGGGGCGAGTTGCCCGTTTTTATCGAACTTTGTCCAGGATTGCATAACTCAGGCGCTTCATACTGGAAGCGTTTTTATGCTGGAAGAGTTTTTATACTGGAAGCGTTTATATGCTAGAAGCGTTTTTATGCTGGAAGCCTTTTATGCAAGAAGAATTTTATACTGGACGCCTTTTATGCTGGAAGCGTTTTTATACAGGAAGCCTTTTATGCAAGAAGAATTTTATACTGGAAGCCTTTTTGCTGGAAGCGTTTTTATGCTGGAAGCGTTTTTATGTTGGAAGCGTTTTATACTGGAAGCCTTTTATGCTAGAAGAATTTTATACTGGAAGCCTTTATGCTGGAAGCGTTTTATACTGGAAGCATTTTATACTTGAAGCCTTTTATGCTGGAAGCGTTTTATACTGGAAGAGTTTTATACAGGAAGCATTTTATACTGGAAGCATTTTATACTTGAAGCCTTTTATGCTGGAAGCGTTTTATACTGGAAGAGTTTTATACAGGAAGCATTTTATGCTGGAAGCATTTTAGGCCGGAAACAGTTTATACTGGAAGACTTTTATACTGGAAGCGTTGTATACTGGAAGCGTTTTGTAATGGAAGCATTTTATACTGGAAGCATTTTATACAGTAGGCGTTTTACACTGGAAGATTTTTATACAGGAAGACTTTTATACTGGAAGCGCAGTGTACTGGATGCGTTTTGTACTGGAAGCGTTTTATACTGGAAGCGTTTTATACTGAAAGGGATAATGAGCTCAGGGCGGTGGTATGAACAATACACTGTTCCTTCTGAGTAAATATACCATATTTGCATCAGCTCCTCACTTCACGAAGTGGGAACCGTTAAAGTATTTCTTCTTTTGATACAACTTCACAATAACTTAATAATGAGGACCAGCATGCAAATGCTCCAGTGGCAATTCACGAACTTTGTATGAGGACATAATTATCTTCGTCCATTAACAAAATTACTTCATAGTGAAAGTTAACAGTCTCTCTTTCTGCATTTTTTTTTTTTTTTTTTTTTTTTTTTTTTTTTTTTTTTGGTTACGCGAAATTAACCTTCGTTACAAGAAAGGAGTTTGCCGATAAGGTCATTTGTTTCCTAAAAAAAAAATAAAAGATCAAAAGCGGGTCTTAGGTACAATTAGATTGATCTTAATACAGAGAAAGTGTTACACACCCACGCACACAGACACACACATGCACTCACACAAACGAGCGCGCTCGGGACGAGTCAGCGATCATTTACATAATGCGATGTAAATGAACCAACTGTGTATAAAACTTCCACTTTGTATATATATATATATATATATATATATATATATATATACATACATACATACACACACACACACACACACATACGCACACACACACACACACACATATATATATATATATATATATATATATATATATATATATATATATATATATATATATAAGTCATATCACATTTCCGTGATTCATATACATATATCGAGCTACAATGTCCTTTAATATCTAATTCGCTCTACCTCGGAATTAATATATTTTCATATATGCTTAACCGAAGGGGAATTTTTTCTCTATAATAGACTTGCCTGGACCAGGGCGCGAACCCGTGTATCCTTTCAAACCCAGGAACGTCAGTGAAGCTTTACCTACTACACCACCGCGAGAGGCTAAAAGTTCATGTCACCTCTCACCCTCATATACCTTTCGGCGCGGAGGTAATTAGTTGGTTTGGAGACAACATCACCCACCTCGACTCCGGTAGTGTTTGTAGTGCTTTTGACAGCACGTAGCGGTGGTGTAGTAGGTAAAGCTTCACTGACGTTCCTGGGTTTGAAAGGATACACGGGTTCGCGCCCTGGTCCAGGCAAGTCTATTATCGAGAAAAAATTCCCCTTCGGTTAAGCATATATGAAAATATATTAATTCCAAGGTAGAGCGAATTAGATATTAAAGGACATTGTAGCTCGATATATGTATATGAATCACGGAAATGTGATATGACTTATAGATTGGCTACGTGCTGTCAAAAGCACTACAAACACTACCGAGTCGAGTGGGTTAATTGATTGTCTCCAAACCAACTAATTACCTGCGCGCGAAAGGTATATGAGGGTGAGAGGTGACATGAACTTTTTAGCCTCTCGTGGTGGTGTAGTAGGTAAAGCTTCACTGACGTTCCTGGGTTTGAAAGGATACACGGGTTCGCGCCCTGGTCCAGGCAAGTCTATTAACGAGAAAAAATTCCCCTTCGGTTAAGCATATATGAAAATATATTAATTCCGAGGTAGACGGAATTAGATTAAAGGACCATTGTAGCTCGATATATGATATGAATCACGGAAATGTGATATGACTTATAGATTGGCTACGTGCTGTCAAAAGCACTACAAACACTACCGGAGTCGAGGTGGGTTGATGTTGTCTCCAAACCAACTAATTACCTGCGCGCGAAAGGTATATGAGGGTGAGAGGTGACATGAACTTTTTAGCTTCTCGCGGTGGTGTAGTAGGTAAAGCTTCACTGACGTTCCTGGGTTTGAAAGGGTACACGGGTTCGCTCCCTGGTCCAGGCAAGTCTATTATCGAGAAAAAATTCCCTTCGGTTAAGCATATATGAAAATATATTAATTCCGAGGTAGAGCGAATTAGATATTAAAGGACATTGTAGCTCGATATATGTATATGAATCACGGAAATGTGATATGACTTATAGATTGGCTACGTGCTGTCAAAAGCACTACAAACACTACCGGAGTCGAGGTGGGTTGATGTTGTCTCCAAACCAACTAATTACCTGCGCGCAAAAGGTATATGAGGGTGAGAGGTGACATGAACTTTTTAGCCTCTCGTGGTGGTGTAGTAGGTAAAGCTTCACTGACGTTCCTGGGTTTGAAAGGATACACGGGTTCGCGCCCTGGTCCAGGCAAGTCTATTATCGAGAAAAAATTCCCCTTCGGTTAAGCATATATGAAAATATATTAATTCCGAGGTAGAGCGAATTAGATATTAAAGGACATTGTAGCTCGATATATATATATATATATATATATATATTTATATATATATATATATATATATATATATGTATATATATATATATATATATATATATATATATATATATATCTATATATATATATATATATGTACGAATGTATAGTATAATCTATAATATGATCTATACAAATAGTGCAGTACTCTCAATGCCTATCCAACAAACATAATATGATAAAAAAAAGAGCATCCATCACTTGGACTTACCTTAAGTGTAAGTAGATCTGACGAATCCCTCTGAAGATGTTCCAACCAGGGATCCCCTACAGTCTAACCTGAGAAAACACAAAGGTTCCAATGTAAGTAACATAACTTGAATCCACGTTTTCATGCAAACAGAAGATTTTAAGCTTTAGATAAAGAGAAATTCAGCCAATGTCTGTTTCTTAAGTATCCTTGTCTATAACCTTTTCGCTAGAGCCTTGAGCTAGGCTCTGTAACTCTTAGTCAAGAGTCTCTGGTCTTCATTCTTGTATTTTTCTCGTATTTCTCTCTTCTTCTTCTTCTTCTTTTTTCCTAACTCTATTATCCTTTATTTTTCCTATCTCCCTGATCTTTCTTTAAATTGATTCAGTCACAGACCAAAACATGAACCCTATTCAATGGAACAATTCCATAAAGATCGCTGACTTGAATTCCAAGCTCCCGAAGAAGAAGGTGTTCACTGGGAAATTAGAGAAGACAAAGATTAACACAGAAAGAAAAGGAAGGATTTTTAACAGCTACTCACGATATCAATACTTAGCTTAATTTTATCTTTTTTATTAATGGGAACGTGGGAAATGATTTGAACACTTACCATGCTTCGTTTTCAAACTGATGGCAGCCTGGGAGCTATAGCAAGGAGATACTCTCCAGTTTCCGCGCTGGGGTGAGTTAGACCTTCTTTGCAATGCGATGATTTCTCTCACAAACTTAGACATTCCACCCGTGGGCGATAAACCTCAACTTTCCTGGACACTTGGTCAAATCCTCGATTTTACAATATCAAGAAACCTTATTCTTATTCGTTAATTTTTCCATTTCAGTTTTCTGTAAAAGAAAACTACCGAGATGGCTATTTGTTTAAGCGTCCGTACTTTTTCTGTCTGCACTCACATCTTACAATTTACTGAGGCTAGAGGGCTGCAAATTGGCATGTTGATCATCCACCCTTCAATCATCAAGCATACCAAATTGCAACAGTCTAGCCTCAGTAGTTTATATTTCATTTAAAGATAAAGTTAACCATGATCACGTATGGTGCCAACAACACAGGCCACCATCGGACCGTGGATGAAAGTTTCATGGGCCGTGGTTGAGAATTTCATTCAGCATTATACCCGTATTTTTAACTTGTCTAGATCAGAGTCAAATATAAGAATTTTCCAGAGACGTGTATAATTTGTCTCCTTAACACTAACTTTTTAAGAGATTATAAAGCAGACATATAATCTTTTCTTATAAATATCGCGACCAAAGAAAGGGAAGGCAGTGTCCTTGTGTACCTAGGGACAAAATAGCGAAACAAAAAGAGATAAAGGAAAAATCAAGGAAAGACAAAAGTTAGAATAAACGTGATCAGGAAGCTTAGTAGCGGGACGAAACAAAGTCATTTAGCAGAGGAGTCCGATAATCACTGGTTTCTTGAGAGTAATGATTGGAAGAGGTACCCGAATGGAGGTCGTTGTCAGAAGGAGGGACCTCGTCCTTGAACACAAGATCTATCTATCTATCTATCTATCTATCTATCATATATATATATATATATATATATATATATGATATAGACATATGTATAACTGAATCATAATAATTTGGAACGTGATGAATATATAAATAAAGGCAAAAGCCACGAAGGGAAGTGAAACAATGGAGTAACCGCTGAGAAGCCTTTCGACTTCTCGTCCTTTGCTAAGCTTAGTAAAGGACGAAAAGTCGAAAGGCCTCGCAGTGGTTACTCCGTTGTTTCACTTACCTTCATGGATTTTTTTTTTATTTATATACGTAGACATTTAGGTATATAATGTAAAACTATAACTAATGAGAGGAAATCAAGTCTATAATTTTGGAGGAATATCAGACTAAGACGAGATCAAAATTACACATCGGAGGTGCAATATTCCATGAAGAGTTAACAGTCACGCTTCCAGGAATGTTATCAATACCTTGTGAAGAGGCCACACTGGAAAAGGCTGTTTATTGGTCGTTATTAGGGAGATTACTGACTTGAACCCTCTCTTTAATTGGTATTGGGAAGTCTGAGCAATACGAGAATAGCGAACGAACTAACTTTATTCGGCAAATGAGGCTGTGCATAAGGCGGCGTGCGGACGGAAGCGTAGTGTCCATCACGCACACACGAACAAACATAAACAAAATGGGACAGAGCCCCCTTGTGAATGTGTTTCTTCACAGACGAAAATACATGAATAATTTCACATAGAGGGAACGGATTCCCAACGTATATACATCAAAAGAAAGGACATAAAATTCTCTACATTTTAGCTCCTGGAAGAAAAGAGAGGACATATGGATATAGAGATTTTTACAATGGAAAGGGAACATTCGCCCGAATGTCGTCCTTACAAATACTGGCCCCCCCAAAAGATAATTATTATGGAGAATCGTTGGATGACTAACGGAATCTTGCGGGGAACTGAAGGAGTCCTCAGGTTCATGATTCTCTCGGTTGAAGGGCGTCTTGCATGTCCTCCTCGTCTTGAGGGCCGGAAAGCAGGATGCTGCCCCTGGCAGTGGGATCGGGGGCTTCAACTGCTTTCCTTGGGCGGCCTCGACGACGTTTAGGGGTACTGTCAGGAACCAGCAGTGTTGGGGTTTTTTGAGGGCCTTCAGCGGGGTCATCTTCGTCGGGGATGATGCCGCGCTTGAGGCGATCTATCGAGACCCAGTCCTCACGGCTGCCGATTGACACGAGAAATGACTTCTCCTTCCGACGGACGGCTCGGTGCGGGCCTTGGTAGGGCTTCATCAAGGGCGGGCAGGTAGCGTTGTTCCTTATGAAGATGAACCTGCAGGAGTTCAGGGCTCATGGGCAGAACTGCTTTGTCCTGTCGACATACGTCTCTTGCCAGGTAACGTACTTCTGGGTGGCTGCATCAACTTAGTCAGGGGAATATCAGGGTTGTCCCTGTCAGCGGAAAAGAATTCAACTGGCTTTGTCAGGGTCTCCCCATACACCTTCTCTGCTGGGGAAGGATCGCTGTTGGCTCTTGGGGCGGTATGGAGACCGAGGAGGACCTAGGGAAGCTGTGCCTTCCAATCGGAGCCATGGCAGTGTGCCATTAAGGAAGTCTTAAGGGAGCAGTGGACCCTTTCCACCATGCTGTTGGCTGCGGGGTTGTAGGACATTGTGGTGCGGTGCTTGGTCCCCATCAGGCATGCCAGGAAAGAGAAGAGCTATGATGTGATGGTGGGTCCTCGGTCCGTCATGATGTCGTCGAGCAGTCTGAAGCGGCTGATCCAGCTGGTCAGGAGGGCTTCGGCACAGGCGTCTGCGTTGGCTTCTGACATTGGGGTGGCCTCAGGGCACCTGGTAGACCGGTCGATCACTGTCAGGAAGTATCTGGCACTTTTGGATGGAGGGAGAGGCCCGACGACGTCAACTTGGATGTGTCCGAATCTTCACCTGGGCTGGGGAGAAGAGCCTATCCCCAACTCGGTGTGCCTTCCTGAGCCCTCCCGAGCATTTTCCTGATGCCGTGCCACACGAACTTCTCTGTCAGGAGCCTGGTTGTCGTGCAGGGCGATGTGTGTGAGAGGCCATGAATGATGTCGAAAAACTGTTTCCTGCAGGAGGCAGGTATCAGAGTATGAGGGCGTCCTGTGCTGGTATTGCAGAGGAGCGGTGTCCTGGAGGGGCAGAAGGGGATGTCATCACAGTGAAGGGTGATGATGGCGGTCTGGTAGGCTGGTACTTCGGGGTCAGAGGCTTGTTAATGCGCTAGGTCTTCATAGTCCACGCATAGGTGAAGGGAGTTGATCTTGACCCTCGAGAGGGGATTGGCTATGGGATTTCTTCTGCCGAGGACATACTCGATGGAGCACCCGAACTTGGAGACGGCAGTGAGATGACATTGCTCCCTTGCGGATCAGGCATCGCCCGCCTTGACAAAGGCAATGACCAGTGGCTAGTGTTCCGTCCTTATGGTGAAGGGGACACCCTCCAGGAGATATTTGAAGCGGTGGAGGGCCTGGAGCTCGCGGTTGAATGTGCTGTAGCAAGTCTCAGCGGGTTTGAGCTTCTTGCTGAAGAAGGCTAGCGGTGTGGGGACTCTGTTGACCAGCTGTTCTAGAATGGCACCGCATGTGATGCTGGCATCGGTGGTGAGAGTCAGGGGCGCATCGGGGTCCTGGAGAGCCTGCGTGGTGGCCCTGCTGAAGGAAGACTTGGTTCGGGCGAAGGCGAGCTGCTGGTTTTCTCCCCATGTCAGCTTCTTACGTTTGCCCTTCAGGACCTCGGTCAAAGGGCACATGGTGCGGGCGATGTCCGTGACGATCCTTCTGTAATAATTCACCATCCCGATGAATTCTTGGAGGGCCTTGATGGTTGTTGGTGTCGAGAACTTCTCTACTGCAGCCACCTTTGACGCCATGGGATGAACTCCTGCTGTAATTTCGTGGTTGAGGAAATCCACATTCTTGGTGCCGAAAGTGCATTTGTCAAAATGGACGACAAGTCCGTTCTTTTGTAGGTGCTTGAGGACAGCCCGGACATGGTTCAGGTGCTCCTCTGGAAATCTGGAAAAGATAAGAATATCGTCTTCGTAGCAGATGCAGAAGGGTAAGTCACTGAGGATGCTGTCCATGAGGTGTTGAAAAGTGGCCCTAGCGTTCCGCAGGCCGAAGGTGGAGAAGGCGAACATGAAGGATATGAAGGTTGTGATGATCGCCGTCTTTGGAATGTCATCGGGATGGACAGGGACTTGAAAATACAACTTTCATAAGTCGATCTTGGAGAAGACCTTAGCACCGTGGAGGGGGCTGGTGAGGTCCTGCTTGTTTGGCAGGGGGTAGCTGTCGGGCGTTGTGACAAGGTTCAGGCACTGGTAGTCACCGCAGGGTCTCCACATATTGCCTCCCTTCTTCACCATGGGGGGGGGGTGGGGGGGGGGGGGCACGCCCACGGACTTACTACCTTTTTACAGATTCCCATCTCCATTTCTTTGAATGCAGTCTTGGCTTCCTGGAGGAGCTTTGGTGGGAGATGGCGGAACTTAGCATAAGTCGGGGGGCCCTTGGTCTCAAAATGGTGGAAGACACCATGCGTGGGCGCGGCCCAAGCCACCTGGCGAAGCTTGGGGCAGAAGACGTCCGGAAACTCCTGAAGAAGGGAGGCGTATCTGTGGTGGGGAAGGATGGAGCAGTTTGTGGGCGCTCTTGGTCCTCTGGCAAGTGGGTAGGAGCAGCAGGTCTCGGTATCGAGAAGGTGCTGGAGGGGCACGTCCACCAAGAGGAAATCTGCCCCCAGGAAAGGGGTCCTTAAGTCGGCGAGGGCGAAGGGACAGGAGTAAGTCCAGCCCAGGAATGCAATGGTATGGGCCCTGGTGCCATAGGTGCAGATGGACATCCCGTTTGCAGCTACAAGGGCGGTCGGGTCATCGGGGTCATGGATGTAATCCTCTCCAGATGAAGGGAACACCGACTGCATGGCACCAGTGTCAACCAGCATCCTAATACCGGAAATGCTGTCCTGGGTGTAGAAACCCTTGGGTTGGGACTTTGTTACTGCCGCTGTCATAGGGGCTTGTTTTGGGCACTGCCTCTGACGTTTATTGAAGGGCGGAAGGAGCAAGGGCGCTTGCACTTCTGTGCCTTGCTGCTGAACTGGCAGTGTAAGCGGCAAAACCCAACGTCTGGGAGGGGCTTCGGCGATCGCTGGTATGCTGCACCAATCGTGTCCTCCTGCTATGGGCTGTTGGCTGATGGAGGAGAGGAGAGTTTTGCAGCTTGGGTGGCATTAACAGTGCAAAATCCCTCTGGCATTGGGGATCTGGCTTCGAACTTCAGGCGTGAGCTAGTGAGGGAACAGTTGGTGAAGGATGCTGAACTCCTGCCTTGTCCTTGGTGGTCCACCTCTGGCGGGAGGACCAGGTCCTGGAGCTTGTGCCAGGCCAGTCTGAGATCCGAGGTGGTTATGGCATTGACCACAAGGTAGAAAATTTGGGTGGCTCGCTGGGGATCTGGGAGGGAGAAGGCGTGGATGAGCTCCCTATTCAGGCCTTCGTAGGGCAGCTCCCTGCACTAGCTGTGCATCCATGGGGCAAGGCGTTTAAAGGCATCTGCTGTGAGGGTCCTGGCAATGAGGTTCACCTTGGTGCTGTTCCGTGTGATGCCGTGGATCCATTGCAGCCATGTTGTGACGTCTTCACTGCAGAAGGGCGGCAGCTTGACGTGGTGGGGCTCTGACAGTGCTGTCGTCCAGTGCGGGGGTACGGCCATCAAGGAGGACTCAAGCGCAAAGAAGGATCATCTCTCGAGGTCGAGGCAGACACAAAGGAATCTAGTGAATGCGCTGAACTCTCCATCATATTGTCAGGCTCATGTTTATGATCGACGAGGAGCCGTGAATGGCGGGATAAACCGTAAGATTGAGAGGCAAAACACTTCTGTGAAGAAATGCCTTTGTGAGTCCGCTAATGGTGTCGAGGAGTACCAGAGAACCTAGACTCGGTGTCGTATAGGTCCATTAAAGGTTCTCTGAAGGTGAGCGGCGGTAATTAGTCTCTTAATGGCAAAGCCAAAACAGCTTGGGCCACCTACTCCTGGGTCGCCAGTTGTGAGGTCTGAGCAATATGAGGAGAGCGAACGAACTAACTTTATTCGGCAAATGAGGCTGTGCATAAGGCGGCGTGCGGACGGAAGCGTAGTGTCCGTCACACACGCACAAATAAACATAAACAAAAAAGAACAGAGCCCCCACTGTGAATGTTTTTCTTCACAGACGAAAATACAAGAATAATTTTACATAGAGGAAACGGATTCCCGACATATATACATCAAAAGAAAGGGCGTAAAATGCTCTACATTTTAGTTCCTGGAAGAAAAGAGAGGACATCTGGATATAGAGATTTTTACAATGGAAGGGCGAACATTCACCCGAATATCGTCCTTACTGTATAAAGTTAAATGAAAGAGGATTCCATTGATCACTTGCACATATTCAAACACTGCAACGTCGTCACTGAAATTGGTCATTAAACTACACCTGGACTTCAGAACTCTTCTTATCGGTAAGTCGAATATAGTGGAGATTCTCTCCTACAATATTTATTCTGACTTCTGTCCTCAGAGGTCCGCCACAGATATCGATTTCACTTTTATATAGAATGAAATATATATAAAAAAAGGGTATATCTCTTATGTAGCCCATAAAGTTTTAAGCAAACTAAATTACGTCTGTTTCTTACAACCTAGTATGGATGCATTAAGCAAATGGGAATACTTGTAGGTATTGATGAAGGGAACTTCAAGGCTTTCTTCTCCAACAGACGCATCATTTCCAAGGACATGAAAGTATCTCGTTTGCATAAGGAGATGATTTTGGACACCTTCAAGAATATAAAGATCTTTTTTCCTTTCTTTTTCAGAAAACGAAGCAACAGGAATGCAATTACAATTGAGTCGACGGAATTTTTCTCTCTCTCCTTTCGAGTAAAAGATGGCAAGACCTCTCCACCTCTTCCTCCTCCTCTCCTCACCTCCGGAATGCAAACGTCGGTTCTCTTGTTAAAATTCCAACCTTGATCCCCTTACCAAAGACTGCATGGATTCTCCTCAAATTTGTTTTATTTTTACACTTTAATTCCTTTCATGGGATGTTTGAGTCTTACAGTTGAACTTGGATGCAATGGAATGAGAACTGAAGCGTTAAAGATGTGTATTTTATTATATTTTTCATACTTGGCTGAACACGAAAGATTGGATGACTAAATGTTATCAGGTAAAAAAAAAAAAAAAAACAAAATTCTTTTGTTTTACTGATAACTTTCTTCCCAACTCTATTTAATTCGTTCCTTGACAATGACAATTTCTTAGTAAGGACGAAGCGCTTGGATTTCTGCTTATCATTTTCCTTTGGTATTTGCTTATATATATATACTATATATATATATATATATATATATATATATATATATATATACATATATATATATATATATATATATATATATATATATATATATATACTATATATATATATATATATATATATATATATGTATATATATATATATATATATATATATATATATATATATATATATATATATATAGTATATATACTATATATATTATATATATATATATATATATATTATATATATATATATAT
>NC_087207.1:96263972-96266472 GCF_015104395.2 Macrobrachium nipponense | reverse complement strand
TTAACAAAATAGCAGGAATTCCATCAGGCCCTGCAGCAGCTCCATTTTTAATTTCATTAATAGCCTGCACAATATCAGCTTCATTAATATCTATGTCAGCTAAATATTCACTATTTTCATCCCTTACTTCTATATCATTATCTTCATTATCTATTCTAGGGGTGAATTCTCTCTTATATCGTTCTGCCAGTATGTTGCAAATTTCCTTTTTTTCATTCGTTAATCTCCCTTCAATTCTCAGAGGGCCTATTTCTATTCTTCTTTTATTCATCTTCTTCGCATATGAGTATAATAGTTTAGGGTTTTGCTTGATATTTAATAGGGTTTTTTCTTCCAAGTCCCGTTTTTCATTTTCTTTTGATTGTATAATCTTTTGTTCTGCATTTTCTATCTTACTTTTTAGTTCTATAACTTTCCATGCATTTTTTTTCTTTTGCAAGACCTTTTTCCACTTTCTGATTTTCTGGAACAAGATCCTTCTGTCTCTTGGTATGCATGAATGATGTTTACTTTTCTTCTTCGGTATATATTTTTCCACTATTTTCTCTAATATTTTATATAATATCTCCGTATTTACCCTTATGTCATCACTTACGAAAATGTTATCCCAATCTTTGTTTAATTCTTCATTTATTTCTGACCATTTTATATTTTTACTGTAGAAGTTGTATTTTCCATATCCTTCCCACTTTTTCATTTCTTGCTTATCTCTATTTTCACTTGCTTTGGAATGAACTGTTAATTCTATGACATTATGGTCTGAATATTCGCATTATAAACTATTATTTCTTTAACATAATTCATCTCGTTCACAAATACTAGGTCTAAAGTATTTTCCTTTCTTGTTGGCAGGTGATTTATTTGTTGAATGTTGTATTCTAGTAGCATATCTAATAGCTTTTCAAATTGCCTCTTATCTTCTGCACTACTATTACTCTCTTTTTTATATGTATAAGTACAACCACAATCTCCTATTCGTTCTTTGCCATTCTACGAAAGGAAAGTTGAAGTCACCAGATAGGAGAATAGTCCAGTCCTTGTGATTTCTACATATATCATCCAATTTTTCAATTATTAAGTCAAACTCTTTAGTATTAGGAGGTCTATATATTACTATGTTCATCAATTTTTCAGATTCAAATTCTACCGCTATTAGTTCACATTCTGAGTTACTATATTTCTCATATATTTTTCCTTGTTTTTTGTCTTTCCCATATATTGCGGTTCCCCCTTGATTCCTATTTTTTCTATCTGATCTATAAGTTTGGAACCCTTTTTATTTGATCATCATTCCCAGTCTCTTGGGAATACCAGGTTTCACTTATATTCATTATATCTATTTTCTTTTCATTTTGGTTAGTTCTTCTAAGTACTCTATTTTTCTTTTTGAGTTACTCGTAACGAACCCTGCGCATTCATCACTATGATGGTTTGCGTGTTTTCTCCTTCATTTAATACTGGTAGTAATAAGGATTTTCCCCATGTCTTTCCTGTTCTGGTATGTTGTTCTTTTTTTCATTTCCAGAAATTCTGACATTAAAAAATCCAACTTTTCCATAATATTTGATCTTCCTTCATCATAATTATTCATTTTGTGTCTGAATCTGCAATTTTCTTCGTTTCTGCAATATCCTCTTGCATAATAAATACAGTTATTATCTCTTGGGTATAATTTCGGAGCTGATGCTTTGAAATTTTTTGCTGACACCTCTGCATATCTCATTGGTGGTTTGCTTTTCTCTTTTACCTGATATTCTTGATTTCTCTCTTTTTTTGTTTCTTTCTTATTTTGGATTTTATTACTTGGTTGGTTATTTATTTGATTATGATTCATGGCTACAGGGTGCATATATTTGCATTTTTTGTCGAACTTACATCCTTTTCCTTCTTTTAGGTTTTTAACATATTTTTGGATGCAGATCTCTGCAATCATCACCCCATATCCATGTCAAGTATTTGCATTTACCATATATTTCATAGTTTTGACATATCTTAGGATGTTTGTAGTAACATCTTTCTCCAAATCTGCAATTCCCTCTTTTCAAAAGGTTGCAGATTTTGTCTTTCTTGTCTATTTTTTCCTCTTTCCCGTCATTGTATAGATCTGGGTAGAGCCTCTTCGGGATTTGCTTTTCTGTTGTCATATCGTAATTTATTTCCTTCGTAGGTATGCTGCTTTATTGCCCTCATATGTAGTATCAATGAGTATCTCTGCATCCATACTTTTATCTTGTTCTTTGTTTTCCTTATTTTTTTCTGTCATTTCATTTTTGTTTACTTCTCTTCCGTTTTCCTCTTCTTCTTTTTCTTCTTCTTCTTCCTCTTCTCTTCATCCTCAACTATTTGTACATTCAATCTTGATTTAATAACATTGTCTATCCATGATAGACATGTTGAACAAAAAATTCTTGTATCTTTTCTCAAATCTTGTATTACCTCAGCACACTGTGGATGGGTCGGAATGTTGCAGACAGCACATTTTCTGATTAGGTATTGTGGA
>NC_087207.1:96241472-96258972 GCF_015104395.2 Macrobrachium nipponense | reverse complement strand
TTTACAAAGACGTTGGGACCATTTGAGTGGACTAACTTTCTGTGCGACTCACGTACAAGCAAATTCTTTTCTCTAGCGATTGCAAAATTAAATACATATGGCTGAATTAAATTGTTTTCTTAGTGAATTAACTGAAAATAATTCGAGAAATAATAATACAAAATGATACCATTTCCGAGAAAACAAGGTTAATTTAATTATTCAAGATATAAAAAAAAATCCAAACCACATAGTTATGCCATGCCTTCAAAGGATACATGTGAATTGCCTTGAGAGATTCAAGTATTTAATAAAGTCCATTCAGCTGCACATACATAACTGTTCCCGTCTCCCAACGTGTGCACTATATATTATTCTATAACCTTTCCTCTTTTTCCTGTACCATCTGTGCAAGATTTAACATTGAGTCACTCTGTTTTGTTTCAGAGCATGATTTGCTGACCTAACTGACTTTTCCAGCAAAGTTTGGTCTAATAAACAAAAGGTAGTCTTGATTTGTTATAATCCAAGAAAATATTTTTTCAGCTGAAACCCTTTTGAACAGATTTAACGCACTTTAATAAAACCAAGAGGGACCCAACGAGAAACCAACCTGCAGAGAGGGCAAGTTACAGGAAAAGGTGATAGATAAATACGAGGGAATGAAAGATAAAACCGGTACAGAAGAATTCAGGAGACGTCGTCCGAAAACAAGAATGAATTTGGAGATCAGAAGATTCCCCAACTGTATTAGGGCAAACTATTTCACATTTTAGTTGCAAGCAAGATAAAACTCCTAAAAAACTGAGTAGTATCAGATATGATACTATCAGATGTGGCTCGTTTAGATAGACTATAATTTTATTGTCATAAAAAAGTGTCCTCATCTAGATGTTTGCAAATGTACCAAGTTAGTATTTTCGTATATGTTTGTGAGAGAGAGAGAGAGAGATGAGAGAGAGAGAGAGAGAGAGAGAGAGGAAGGTTCTATGAAGTTCTGGTTTCCAGGTACCGACAAGTGTGGAAGAGATCCATTACAGAATATGGAAAGCACTACGAAGAACGCACATGAATATTCCACACTGTTAGCACGTAAAACAGGAAACATTTCTCCAACAGATATTCTCCCCTCACACGTCATTACAGATGATTGATGTACGACTGCGCAAAAAAAAAAAAAAAAAAAAAAAAAAAAAATTATTCACTTTAAAATGAGTCTTTATCGACATTGATCTGATATGTTGGTCCATGCTGCATGATAAAACAGATCGTGCCTCATTGTCATCATTGGAGCCCAGAGAGAGAGAGAGAGAGAGAGAGAGAGCGAGAGAGAGAGAGAGAGAGAGAGAGAGAGAGCATAATCCCATGATTCTTGTGTAATCCCATAAAGGCTCTAATGTCGTGGTCATATCGTAGCTGACTTCAGTTTTACCACTAATCATTTCATTAGTTTGTTTGTTTGTTTGTGTTTTACATCGTCTTCTCCCATGTTTCATGCATCTAAATCGTTTCGGGGTCGGTGATAAAGACCCCATCTCAAACGGGATTTCAACATTTCCTTTCTGTTTAACTTTCACGCAAACACCATGCCGGTCAGATTCATCTTGGCTGTTGTTTTTTCCCGTAAACGTTCGGACGCTGCTTAAATTCCCATAAAGTATTCCTTAATCTTTTGATGCCGGCCATAATTTCTAATTCAAGCATTGATAAAAAACTGAACGTAAATCTGCACAGATATTATTCCTCTTTCGTGGCTCCTCTCGGGACACTTCGTCTCGAGTATGACGAGCTGACGTAAGCCATTTTTTCCACATTCTGAGAAAATGGGCTTCAAAGATTTAGACATTTTTCAGAGCTTCTAATTAACTCATCTGTCGAGGATATTTGGTTTGAACATGAGACAACGCAGGCAGCAGAAGTCACTTTTGCTGAAAACTAAAAAAAAAAAACCTATTATAATTATCATTATTCAGAGGACGAAGCCTATTCATATCGAACAAGACCACCAAAGGGGCCATTGACTTGAAATAGAAGCTTCCAAAGACTATGGTGTTCATTAGGAAGAAGTAAGAGAAGGTAGGGAACGGGAAATACAGAAAGAAGATAAAAAAAAAATGGATTACGCCAGTTCATCAAAACAGGAAGAACCGGTATTAACAGTTCATTGCATCCAGCTATTAATTGAGAGATTCAACGATCTACTGAATTACCTCTTATCAAGACGCAGCCTTTCATTCCCAATATCTCTTCAGCCAAGGAAAAGCGTTATTCTAATTCCTATCTCTTTCTTATTTTCCTTCTTCGGAATCACGCTAAGACCGGCAACTGGGTTGCAACCCTTACCCCATTAACCTCTGCCCTGAAAACAGACCGTCTTCACGTTGCTTCTTCAAAGCGTCAAGATGATCTCTGATTGGACACTTCAATTAACCATTTGAATTTATTCTCTGCAAAGATTGAAGATCTCCCATTGAAGTGGTTCTCTCCAGGGTTAATGTGTCGTTCCTGATGCAGCTGATTTTTCAGAAACTTTGCTTTTCAATCTCTTCGAAGTTTCTTTCCCTTTGTTAAGCGAATTGTTTACACACACACACACACACACACACACACATATATATATATATATATAATATATATATATATATATATATATATATGGAAAGGGACACGAAAAGACATAATTCACAGAAATATATTTCTGACCCATATCTTTAAAGTGAGAGTCAGAGGCGTTAGAAGTTTATATCTATATATATATATAATATATATATATATATATATATATATATATATATATATATATATACATATATATATGTGTGTGTGTGTGTGTGAGTGTGTGTGTGTCCAGGAACTATTTAATTCTGACATTTCTGGAAGATAATGATTATGGAAAAAGCAATTAATATGTCCCAAAGTTACAGTGCCCCCCCCCCCCCCCCCCCTCTCTCTCTCTCTCTCTGGTCTTCCTTTTTCGCGATAGTTGCCTTATTCCCCTGAGCGATCTGAATACAGAATATCATTGTAATCTTCTGCCTGAAGTCAGTGGAAAATGCTCTGCCAACTTACGAATGGAAAAACAAATCAAAAGTGAATGGAAATATACCAACCATTTTCTTCCCTCTGGTATAAGGCCAGGAAAATAATGTATATTAGTCGTCTTGAATCAGTCTAAAGCGGTCTTCAGAGTTACCAGAGTTATTCAGACGTAGTATATAATCGAAAGAACCTTTTCGGGGAAAAATGAAATTTTCATGAAAACATCTGACCAACCGTGGAATAATTTAGGTATATTAATTTTGTTGATAAGCATCTACAGAGACGAATAACAATTGTGCATTTAACCGAATAAGCGATAATTTGGCTTGAAAAATAAATGAATGATTATAGCCTTATTAATCATAGATGAATTTCTTCTCAAAAGCCCGTTAAGGGTTGAATTGTAAATGGTATGCTTGCGATGAACATGAAATACAAGTTTGTTATTCAGTAATACGATAAGAAAAGCCTAAATTTGAGATGTCTGTCCTTGAAATGAGATAATCTATGATTGAAGTCTTTGATAATAAATTATCGAGCGTTAATTTAGGCGTTAAAGATGAAAAGGAGTAAAAAACATAGGTATTTTGAAATGTGAATATCTAACCCAAATCCTAATGAAAAACGAAGCAGCAGAAATGGGATTCATATACAAAAAGGTCAATTGCAATAAACAATACGTTTAAAAGAGAACATTATGCCATCACCGTTTTACAACCTCATACTACACTTGATACAAGCATCAACAAAAGGTCATTATTAAAAAACACATTCTGGACTCAAGGAAGAGATGGAACGCCTACTCCATACCAAATACGAATGCAAAAGATTTCCTTCTATTCATTATTCCTCTGTTTGTCAAAGCCGTTCTCACGTCACAAGAGAGGCATCAAAAAGGTCGGACAATAAGACAGTCCTCTTCCTCACTAGCAACCCTAAAAAGGCCACTTTCTCCGTCGCTTTTATAATTCAATTCTGAAACTGAGAGAGCCGAGCAAGGAGTTCATAATGACGCCCTTTGAGATACTGAGGTGCGGTATTGACTTTGTTAAGCTTCTCGCGTCATAATAAACACCATTTCAATGCGTCCTTTTTTTCTTAACATGCATCACAAAAACATACACAACGTTTCTCTTATTGCGTTTTCAATAAAGAACTCCCTGTGTAAAGAAGGCTAACTAGGTTACGCTTCATTTATGTGGTTAGGAGGTAAATAAAGGACTGGGTACCCATTCTACCATAGCTATGGCAAGACAGATAGACAGACACAAAAATAAAGAAAAGGAGAGAGAGAGAGAGAGAGAGAGAGAGAGAGAGAGAGAGAGAGAGAGGAACATGATTTGGTCAAAACCTGAATGAATGACCGAAAGGGAAAGCCAAATCCTGCCGGGTTGCATGAGTCCCCTTGACCACAAAATGTGATCATCACTACACACACACACACACAGACACACACACACACACACACATATATATTATATATATAATATATATATATATATATATATATATATATATATAGATATATATATAATATCTATATATTTCCCTTATGGAAATCCTATCTGTCTCAAAAAAATGTCTCAATCGTCCGGTTCTCAAACAAATATATAAATACCGCTGAAGTATCAGATTTTTTAAAGATGAATATCATCTTGACTACTCTTACATATCTGAAAAGTGCTCTGCAAATAATTTAAACTCAACAATCAATACACTCATTCTGCAGTTCCTGCAATTTTTGCTTGGCTCACACAACTTTATTTTATTTTATCTTTTGTATGTCGGTATGGTGTTGGCGTACTACCTCGGTGCCCGCGGGTTCGATTCCCGGGCACTCCACTGATGAGTGAGAGATGTGTATTTCTGGTGATAGAAGTTCACTCTCTACGTGGTTCGGAAGTCAAGTAAAGCCGTTGGTCCCGTTGCTGAATAACCACCGGTTCCATGCAACGTAAAAACACCATACAAACAAACAAAAACTCCTTCCCTCGTCTAGATCCCATAACTCGTGTTCTTCGGTATCTGGTCAATCATCAACTCCCATTCATTCGTCATCTACACTGATATCAGATAATATACCTTGCTACCCATATTTGTTGCTTAAGTAAATTTCGAGTATGCTTAACAACACAGGTAATCCCGATACGAAAACTGATCACAAGGGTTGAAAGTAATGTCAAAGATACACACAACAGAATACACAGTAAACATTAGGGCCAAGGCCTTGCACTGGGACCCATTAGGTTCTTCAGCGCTGAAACGGAAATTGACGGTAAAACGGTCTGAAAGGCGTAACAGGAGAAAACCTGAAAGCATTTGCACGGTTAAACAATTGTTAAGAAAGGGTTCAGGAGAGAAAGATGGAAGAAAGAGACTATGAACGGTGGTACAGTAAAAGGAATGAAAGGGGTTAGCTAGGGGACAAAGTTTCGCTGTAACGAACCTAAAGTAATACCTACAGTGAACCGCATGAGGTGCACTGACGGCACTAATCCAGACGGGAGTCGAAGAAGTAAAGAAAAATGAAGTTTTATGAAAGCAGACGAATGAGAATCAAGACGTGAAACGAGATGGAGGCAACTGACGCGAAATGGAAAGCACTCACTGTTGTTTCGGCTCTTAATGAGATTCCTCTTCCTTGCTTGATCAACTAGAACCTTTGAATTGTGAAATAAAATGGTTCGCGAACGATCTCAGAGAAGAGAGATGGTAGGAAAAAACGAGGAACAAGACGTACGTAAATGGAAGGAAGGATAAGAGACGAGAAAGATAATTGAAGAAGGTGAGTTCCTGTTATTTCATTTTTTCAAGTGATGGAAAAACAATGGAGAAGTGAGGGGTTGAGGGTAGAGGTGAATTTCCTACACTAGCCAACTTTATATTTATTTTCTTGATCAATTTAATTTTTTTAAATACTCCTTACTGGCGATAATCTAAGAATAAAATTATTTGAATTCTCTTACTGAACACAAATTGAATACAAAGTATTCGAGATGAAACGGCTTTCTATTCTGCAACTGTTGCGGACTCTTACTTTCGCTCTGTTTAAAAAATGTCACATTCACATACACATGTAATATTTCAAGGTCCTCATTTTCTTTCCAGTTTCTTTTTGGACAAAAGTGGAATTGCCTTTAGTAGGGGCTGTGTCAAAATGCCAGAGGCGTCTACTTAAGCAGGAGGGGGTGTGTCAAAATAAATAACCAACAAAAATCTCTGGTGCGTTTAATTATTTCTCAATTATGATTAATCCTTTGTAAATCGATAACATCTTCCAGAAAGTTATCGTCTTCAGAAAAAGTCCCGAAACACTCACCGAGTAATTCCCTTATATCTCGCATTCTCTCAAATCATAAATGTACACTTCACTCACCAACCTGACTGCCTCAGATCTCCCCTCCTGATGAAGCCATCTTGAAATATTCTGCCCTGACACCCAATTATGGTATAAAAGTTCTCCTTTCGATCAAGATTTTCATCTGAAGACGTCAATTCATAAGTTACCTCTGCTAACAGTCAGACTCTCCCTACTGCGATGTCGACTTCAAAATACGACCACAAACTTTGATTCTAAACCATGAAAATATAATGACCAACTTTTCGGATTTCTAGAAGAAGCTCTAAGACAAATATTTTGCTCTCCGTCCTTTCTGTCCCGATTCCCAAACTGCCTCAAGTTCAGATAATTTGTTCCTATTCAAGGAGGTTTGGTTTGGCTCTCCATAAACAATTAAAAACAGACGCCTCCTCTGCGTTTGGAGAGATATTGAAATATGCCATCAAATTAGCTCCCACCATCAGAGCGTTCGCTGAGAAAGCATTTTCCTTACCTTGAGTCATCATCTCATTTCATTCCGTACTGTCTTGAATGAACCAAGTATGGCATCAAGCAGAATACTGTGGTGATTTGGTGATTTGCTTTCATTTCGATGAAGCTGACATTTCTCTTCATGTTATTTCCGAACCATTTATACTACTTCAGTCTACTGTCAAATAATTATTTATACGCATACACAATGCTGCCTGCAGTTGTCATTTCAGCCTGTTAACTCTCGTTTTTCTGTATTTCCTTTCCCCTTGGTTGAGAACCTCTGCTATAATGCTTTCAAAAGCCAATTTGCAGGTTCCGTTTCTGTTACAGACCACCTCTCTTGTTTTTGGTTTTCCTTCTGCAAGTGTAACTGCTCTGGGACGTGCTTTTTACTGCCCATGTATAAAAAAAATTATATTGAAACATCATATTCATGGTATCGAAATAATGAATCTGACATTTCCGTTTTTCCGATTAGCTCAATCTCCTGTAGGGAATAACTGTTGCATTAAAATGAAAACATAAACTCGTTAGTGAAATGACTAACATAACTCCAAATGAACACCATTAAACAGGGCATCGCAATGAAAATCGTTATCGTATGATCGTCGCCTGTATCTCGATGGAAATAGCAATCAACATCACTGTCAGGCATTGCATTATGTAACGTGAAATCAAAAGCCAAAAACAGCATCAATGTTAGGGCGTTGTCAAATTGAACACCGTAAAATAAACACCAGTTTTAACATCAAATTAAACCTAGGTCACAGGGAAATGCACTGAATTTTAATTGCATTTCATTTGAGTAGCAACTGAAGTCAATTTTTGTTCAGTTCTTTCAACACGGGGTACAGTTAAACATTTCCTTGACGACTGATATTTTTGGCAGGTGGGGGAAGGGAAACTTGTCTGGTAAGACTCCAGAGAAACAAAAGAGAGAAATCGTTATTGTTGAAAATGCTGTACAGAGAGAGAGAGAGAGAGAGAGAGAGAGAGAGAGAGAGAGAGAGAGAGAGAGAGAGAGAGAGATGTCATTTAAAGTGGGTATTCCATCTCTTATCGCCGAACTACCCAGATCTTTAACCTTTCTCGGTTCAAATATTTCTACTTAAAAGAAAACCCTTTTTAAATGAGGTTGATTTGAAAGCTGAAAGGTTTCAGACTGCAAGCTCGTTGACCTTTGATAAAAACGACTACAGGTTTTTATTACTATGTTTTTCGTATGCTAATTTTTCACTGATGATCCTAAAAAGATTTTTCTTTTATTTTTGTGACGAGACAGTTGATCTTTGCTTTTAATATTTAAATTTCTTACCGGTCTAAAGTTAGTAGAGTAGTGCCAGGGATGTGCACTTATTTCAGATCCAAAAAGAACGTTTCTAATGTAACATAGTTTAAACTAAAAACTAATTATAAGGATTATTCATTTCCAATTTTAAAGAGTAAGACAAATATATGGTATATATATATATATATATATATATATATATATATATATCATATATATAATATATATATATATATATATATAAAGGTTTTGCCACGAAGGAAAATTGAAAAGCGAGATAGCCGAGAATTTCTTTGGTCTAGCCATCGCCATCTTGAATTGACAAGGCCTGAGAGATACAAGCATGAGTCATCACCAGTCGTCCTAGTCTGGCCGTGCGTTTCCATTCACAACTTTGTATTTTTGGTGGCATTTATCAGTTATTTGCAGAATGTATAATTTTTCTGTAAGTTAATAATGTTTTACAGTCTTTTGCATCATCAGTGTCCTCTGGACCTGGTTAATATGATTTAATATAAAGGGAAATCAGTGCAGAAACAGTAATGAGAACAAAAAGTTTATTCACAGAAATGAGTATATAATACATTTTTATACATAGAAAGGATGCCTCTCTCTTTAGGAAAAGGTATAAGAGCTATATACAAAATAAATATTCTCTATAATTTACAGCAATTGTTCCTCAGAATCTTATTTCTTCAGTGTATTCAGCTTTCTCTTTTTGTTAAATTTTTGCAATTTTGAATGTTTTCATTACTTTTCTTACAATAATTGTTTAGTAGGGCATTGGAGGAAGCAAATATCAATATTTTTTGAATTTTTTCTACGCAATGCCCAGCATCACAATCATTTAGAGGTAAGAAGGCATCATTATCAGAAAGGGCAGTGAGTGAAATGTCCGTGGCCAAATTCCTTTGATACATCGATTGTATAAAATCAGGATACTGTGACAGTTTATCAATGGTTATATAGTTAAACAGAATTACGTTTACTACAGATTCATGCGGATAAAGAAGCCTTCCTCTGCTTATACCCTGAATGTAACTGTATTGTCTGGTGTAAGCTATCTTTTGTTTCTGGCAAGTAAGTAAGTCTTTACAGGAGCTGCACTTAATTTTTTTCACAACAGCATACACACAATAGCCAGCAAGGTATGTTATAACCGGGAAAAGATCCATACATTTATCAATATCATCTTGACTGACATCAATATAAAAAAAATCGTTATTTCCGGACTCCTGATTATTCATGCCCTCCCAGTTCGTTTCTTCGAAGATCTTCAGTTCAATGTTTTTATTATTAAAAGTTATTCTAAGAACAGACATTAACCAGTCATTTTTTTTCACACTCGAACACTTATCGTAAGGAAATGTTGTAATTGCAGCCAGCAGCAAGTCGACGATATTTACCAAATCTATTTTCAAGTTGATCGGTTTGAAATTTTCCCTGGTAAGAACAATATGGCTCTCAACCAGATGTTGCAGAGATTCTCTTCTTTGAGAAAGCTGAAAACATGAACCTTGGGCCCATTATTGTAATTCCCTTTACAAAGGGGAACAGAACATCTGTGTGGCATTTTGTCTGGAGTTACACGTGTGTCTGGAAACCTTCTTCGCCGGATTTAAGTATAACACTAGAAAGGTCACTGGAGATGGGAGGTTGCCAACTAGTAATGTCTCATTAGATGGCCTCAGAAAAAGTACCACAGCAATGCAAATTAAAAACAATGGTTGAACAGTTTACAAAATATGAAAGTTGCAAGTACTGAGTTTTCATTAAAGTCATCAGCAATGACTGATAATGTATTTTATAATCATTTGTGTTAATAAACTGTTGTTTATCATCATAACTTCTGCGCTGATTTTCCATCATTATGCAACATATTTAATCATATTAACTAGGTTTAGAGGATTATGATGTTGTTAAAGACTGTGAAATATAATTATCTAACATAGCAATTAGATACTCTAGGTAAAGAGTAATAAATAACACCAAAAATACAGAACTGGGAATGGTAACTTGTGGCCAGGATAGGACGACTAGTGATGATTCATCGCTCTGTTTTGAGTGATCGCACAGGCCTTGTCAATTCAAGATGGCGTTGGTCTAGCACGACCCTTTACTAAGGCATAATTGATTTGTGTTATCAAAAAGCTCACATACAGAGGAAAAACATAATAAAAGTAGGCTTAATATCCAAACTGACATTACAAGATTAGCAATAAGGTCGATTTCACTCTACAGAAAAGAGGAAACGCCTGAGGGCAAGATTAGCGATTTTTAGGCAGCCACTCCCTGGAGGAGCAAAACAGGTGGTCAACAGATGATTCATCCAGAAAACAATACATTTTGAAAAAAACAAGGAGGCATATACAACTTATTACCTTGAAATTTACAAAAATGTTCCCCAAAAAATGATTGAAAAGACGAAAAAAGGATATAAATACATCGACCGAGAGAGAGAGAGAGAGAGAGAGAGAGAGAGAGAGAGAGAGAGAGAGAGAGAGAGAAATAATAACTATATACATGTGGGACTAATTAATTAGTAGTTCATTTATTTTAAGGCCCTTCATAAACATTTTACAAATATATGGGTCCAAATGGTACAATCCCAGACTAAGATTTAGGTTGTTTTTATTAGTGATTTGTATAATTGCTGATTCCAGTAAATTTCTTGAAACATATTAGATCTAGCAATTACAGAGGCATCACCCCTATTGATGCAATGAGATTTTTCACTCAGATGGATAAACAGTGCATTTGAAGTCTGGGCTGTTCTAACTGAATACATATGCTGCTTAATACATACACATAAATTTTTACTTGACTGACCAACGTAAAAAGATGGGCAACCCTTACAAGGTATTTTGTAAATGATGTTGTTATTTGTTACGGGACTATTCTTAATTAACATATGTTTAATGGTATTGTTATAAGAGAACACTACATTAACATTAAACGATTTAAATATTGATCTTATGGTTTCAAATCCACGAAAGTAAGGCAAGCCCTAAAGTAACATTTTTAGGGATTTCTTTTTCATTACTAACAACACCCTATAAAAACTTTTTTTTGTGAGCTTTTGATAACACAAATCAATTATATGAGGTGGGTAGCAGATATCGTTTCCTATCCTTTTTATGTATTCTATTTCTTGGTCAAGATATTGTGGACTCGAACATAGAAGAAAAAATAGAAATGTTAATATTAAGATGGTGGCCAGAATAAAAATGTACATATGTTAAATTATTTGTGGGTTTTCTATAAATACTGAATTTGCATTGGAAAGATTCTCTATGTATTAATACATCTAGGAAATGGATGACATTGTTATTTTCAATTTCAAAAGTGAATTTTATGGATGGCACTAAATTATTCAATTTAGACAATAAATCATTTACATCGATACCAACAGGCAAGACTACTATGATGTCATCATATGCCTCGTTTTTTTTCAGAATTTATTGTTTTCTGGATGACTCATCTGTTGACCACCTGTTTTGCTCTCCAGGGAGTGGCTGCCTAAAAATCGCTAATCTTGCCCTCAGACGTTTCCTCGTTTCTGTAAAGTGAAATCGACCTTATTGCTAATCTTGTAATGTCAGTTTGGATATTAAGCCTACTTTTACTATGTTTTTCCTCTGTATGTTCAGTTATGCCTTAGTAAAGGGTCGTGCTAGACCGAAAGTTCTCGGCTATCTCGCTTTTCAATTTTCCTTCGCTGCAAAAGCCATTATTTATACATAGCACCACGTTTTATATACTTCTCGATCAAGTTATTCATATACTATATATATATATATATATATATATATTATATATATATGATTGTATATATGTATGTATATATACATACAGATATATATATATATATATATATATATATATATATATATATATATATATATATATATATATATATATATATATCTTACAAGTGTGTAATGTTAAGTGAAATCACTATCATGTCTTGCTTGGAGACCAGCGGAGCTGTAGGGGCAGCTTACTTGAACGAAGGAATTTGTATACGCAAGCAGTTTAACCGAGAGATCACTCACCCTGTCGTGAGGCCTGTACATTCGTTTGTACGGATGTTACAGGCCTAATAGTCAAAGGCACTTGCGAAAGTCACATTCTTTTTTGGTGAACACTAAGAGGTGAGGTGGTACACGCCGAGTCTCGAGAGAGAAAGCCCCATCATAAAGGTAGGACATATTTTGTAAAGACTTAGAAAACCGTTAGCTTTGAAAAAGAGAGAGAAGTGTGAAATACTCTCTTTACGTGAATACTTGAAAAGAGTGATGTGTGTAGTGTGTCTTTTATCCATTATTATCTTTATTACAGTTGGGTCCTATTCCCTGGCTAATTTAGAGATGGATATTACTAACCTGACTAATACGATGAACTTATTGACATTTTGGGTCTGGGAGTGAAATCTTAGTCAGGAAGGGTAGAATGTAACTTACAGGTTTCTTTATGGGCAGATTTGGGTTTTTTTCTGTCATTATGGACTTGTTAATCATTTTTTTGTTCTATTTTATATTCAACTGCTTTGGGTAATAAATAGCATATTTTTATACTTTCGAGATCTTAATAGCGTAACGACATAGTTGCAGACAGAGGGCACCATTGACGACAGGTAGGGTTTATGATTTGTGTAGTTTAATAAAAGGGGGGTTAAGATATATATATATATATATATATATATATATATATATATATATATATATATATATATATATATATATATATAGAGAGAGAGAGAGAGAGAGAGAGAGAGAGAGAGAGAGAGAGAGAACAAAATGAATTTATACTGATGATATCACCCGTCTCTAAAAGATTGTTTCATATGCAAAAGGTCCATTTGATAATAGGAGTTTTTATATATTTGTTTTTCTGGGGGGAACATTAGTAAGCACGGGTTATATATCACAAAGTCGACTGGAACATCATTGGATTATGCTGAGTTTATTACAAGATAATGTGATTGCAATCTCTCTCTCTCTCTCTCTATCTCTCTCTCTGTTTGTGTGTGTGTGTGTGTGTGTGTGTGTGTATCAAACGTTTACTGTAATTCTTGACAATTCTGCATTCCAAAAAAGACCATTTCTACTGCTTTATAAATAAAATGTGGACCTGGAAGGTACGATATTCATATGATTAAGTTATCAATTATACTCAAGACATTTACAATATACATATATCATGTTATCTTATTAGCTAGTAAAAACAGACTCAAATGACGTAGGTATAGTGTAACGAAATAGAATGTTTTTAATCTGGGATCTGGGAATAATTAACATCTACTTGACTTTTAAAGATACGCTGAAAAATATAATTCTCTTTATTTTCATTTTAGACACTCTCCACTATTGTGGAGCCTTTAGGAAGCCGATTACATAATTCTGGATGTTATGAGATTTTTCTACAAGGACCATAATTGAATTTAAATTGATTAGGCTTAAGTCCGTTTTACAAAATAGAGTTGCTACTGATACCTTTGGTTAAAATCCCCTGACTGAAAAGATTTCAAGGTTTCCTTCATTCAATAAATTTTGAATAATCTAACAGATACATTTCACCATACTGCTGGATTCATTTTTAACATAGCCATTTGATATACTAAGTTAAATAGAATAAAAAAATATGGGTTATTATGTGATGGAATCATGGAAATTGTGGGTCACACGAGAGGTGGAGAGTAGAACTGTGAAAAAAAGGGGCAACACACGCTTGACATAGTTTAATGGAACCTACCCCAACCATTCTGCTACTTCGTTGACTGCAAATTGCTGACGTACACATACACACACACACACACACACATAAACGCACACAAATATATTCCATCTTTATGAGACACTCACGCTCTAGCAGAGATCTTTCACATTCACAACTGATCCATGATCCTGCCGATAACAACCAGTTCAGCAGCACCAGTATGCAGTAAATGTATCCCACTGTGGAAATTCTCAGCTCCAGAGGTCTTTATTCCTCATCACCTTTGGTTAAGTTAAGTATATCTTAGTTTTACCAGACCACTGAGCTGATTAACAGCTCTCCTAGGGCTGGCCCGCAGGATTAGATAGCTTTACGTGGCTAGGAACCAATTGGTCACCTAGCAACGGGACCAACAGCTTATTGTGGGATCCGAACCACACTCTATCGAGAAATGAATTTCTATCACCAGAAATAAATTCCTCTGATTCCGCGTTGGCCGAGCCGGGATTCGAACTTCGGGCCACTCACAGAACCAGTACAAAAGGAGGCATGATTCAGTAGAAAAAAAAAAAAAAAAAAAAAACCGCTGGAGCCTGTGTCAGACACACCAGCTAGCTTGCAGTAATATGTGATAGAAACACCAACCTGAGGGAGATATAGAAAACGATCAGGCAGATCCTCTATCGGACTAATGTATTAGACCAGCTAGGGTGATACGTGCCAATAGACCAGACGTGACGTTAATTGACAAAATCAAGAAGAGAGTATCTCTCACTGATGTCCTAATACCATGGGACACCAGAGATGAGATAGAAAGAGAGAAAATTGATAAATATCAAGACCTTAAAATAAAAAAAACATATATATGGGATATACCAGTAAATTGTACCCATAATCATAGGAACACTAGGCACGATCAAAAGATCCCTGAAAAGGAACCTGGGAAAAGTAGATGCTTTAGTCGCTCCAGGAATCATACAGAAGAGTGTGCTACTAGACATAGCGCGCATAGTGAGAAAAGTGATGGTCTCCTAAGGAGGCAGGATGCAACCCGGAACCCCACGCTATAAAAACCATCCAGTCGAATAGGATAATCCTGGCAGAAAAAAAGATATTAATGAATAAATAAACAAATAAATAAATAAATAAATAAGAAATAAATAAATAAATAAATAAATAATTAATTAATTACTACTACTACTACTACTACTACTACTACTACTAATAATAATAATAATAATAATAATAATAATAATAATCCAGTTACCTTGCAGTAACAAGTGGTACGAACACCAACCTGAAGAAGTGATAGAAAACGATCAGGCAAAGATCCTCTGGACTATGGTATCTGAACAGATAGGGGTGATACGTGCAAAAAACAGACCAGACGTGACGTTGATTGACAAAATCAAGAAGAAAGTATCACTCATTGATGTCGCAATACCATGGGACACCAGATTTGAAGAGAAAGAGAGGAAAAAAATGGACAAGTATCAAGACCTGAAAATAGAAATAAGAAGTATATGGGATATGCAAGTGGAAATTGTACCCATAATCATAGGAATTCTAGGCACGATCCCAAGATCCCTGAAAAGGAATCTAGAAAAACTAGACGCTGAAGTAGCTCCAGGATTCATGCAGAAGAATGTGATCCTAGAAACGGCGCACATATTAAGAAAAGTGATGGACTCCTAAGGAGGCAGGATGCAACCCGGAACCCCACACTATAAATACCACCTAGTCGAATTGAGGACTGTGATAGAGCAAAAAAAAAAAAATAAATAATAATAATAAAAGGTTCATAATGGCCTAAGAAAGTAAATCCATTCTTTTAGGAGAGTTACCGTTCCACGTTGTGTATAATCGCGCATTTCAGCAGAGCGCTCTCGAATCAAGGCGAGAGTCAGTCGTCCGGTTGGGTGATTGGACCATTTTACGCTTTCAATTTGGGGATACTCAGGCACCGGAGGCGCCGTTCTGCCCAGCTGTAATTGAGTGGTCCCAAATCTGCTTCATTTTAGAGCCAAATTGAAGCAGAAGGTCAAGCAATCCCCCGGGAACTGAGCGTCCATTAAACCGGTTTTACAATTGGGTCTTTCCATACCACTTCATTTATTTTTTTTTCCTTCATTGTGTCTGAAGAGTTTTAGATAATTATAAGTATTTCATTTCCCTACATCGTTTGATTGATAGAATACAGACTTTAGGCCAAAAGCCCAAGTACTGGGACCTATGAGGTCATTCAGACCTGAAACGGAATTGACAGTGAAAGGTATGAATGGTGTAACAGGAGGAAAACCCAGCAGGTGCACTATGAATCAATTGTCATTAGAAGGAGGAAAGTAAGATGGAAGAAAGAGAATATGAAAGGAGGTGTAATAAAAAGAACGAAGGGTGTTGCACCTAGGGGCCGAAGGTACGCTGCAAAGAACCTTAAGTAATGCCTACGGTGCGCCACATGAAGTGCACTGATGGCACTACCATCCTACTTTTTTTTTTCATTGCGATTGGAAAATTTTAGGGAAGTGGACTAATTTATTTTACTCATAGTGGATTTTAAATAAAATGTTGATTCTGTAAGCTAGAAAAAAAAAATTAAATAGGCTACGAATATCAGGAAAATAACAACGCTTTGTATTTCAAGTCTGACTTGATGTAATGGTTCGTGAGGCAGTAAATTTCCGGTATTCCAATACATTCCCGCTCGAAATATCAGTAGTAATTCATTATCTCTGATTCATGTCTTCCAGCTTAGATTCCCAAATCTTAAATGACCGTAATAATTAAAAATTTTTTTTTGAGAGATTACAAAAATATCAATAATACACACACGCGCATACGAACACGCACGCACACACACACACACACACACACACACACACACACACACACACACACACACACACATATATATATATATATATATATATATATATATATATAATATACGTCATATATGTAAATGTTTATATAACACACATAGCTATACTGTGTATGTGTAAAGAAAAAAATACAAAAGATTTCTCTCCATACTGTCGCCCCATCTCTCATATATCTATTATATATATATATATATATATATATATATATATATATATATATATATATATATATATATATATTATGATATATATATATATGGCTATGCTGTGTATATGTAAAGAGAAAACAAAAAACAAAAGATTTCTCTCCATACTTTCTCCCCATCTCTTTCTCATTCATAAATACAGCAATGAACACAAGTTCTCATTTGGGTATAGGAGTGCAATGTTTTAGATTTTAAACCTTCTACAGAATCATCAACTCTCTATTTATGGGGAATATTCACGCAAGATATTGAAGCATAAACTTTAGCCAAAGTTGACGTATCATTAAAACTTTGACAAAAGCAAAAACATGATGGTAAAAATTTCATAGACAAGCTGAAAGCGTTTCGTGTGAGCAAGCGAAATTGAAAAGGAGGCTTATAAAAAGCTGGATGAAAAAGATTAGCAAGAGCCTAGCAAAGTGTGTGTATAGTATAATATATATATATATATATATATATATATATATATATATATATATATATATATATATATATATATATATATATATCTATACATATATATGTATATATATATATATATATATATATATATATGTATATATTATATATATAT
>NC_087207.1:96188972-96238972 GCF_015104395.2 Macrobrachium nipponense | reverse complement strand
ATAATAATAATAATAATATACTAATAATAAATAATAATAATTAATAATAATAATAAAATAATAATAATAATAATAATATCATTATTATTATTTTTTTTATTATTATTATAGCTATTATACAATGCTCTCTCTCTCTCTCTCTCTCTCTCTCTCTCTCTCTCTCTCTACTCTCATCTGTCTCTGTCTCTCTCTCTCTCTCTGTCTTTCTCTCTCTCTCTCCAACGCGATGTTTCGTCCAGAGCTACAGGATATTTTCCAGCGATGACTGCTGAGAGACTGAATTTCATTGGTTGTTGTTCAAGATTAAGCTGGCCTTATGACAGCACGGGGTCTTGCTCACAGAGCAGCTCGTGGTAATTTTCATTGGTGAGTACCTTCTCCTTATAATTTGTTCTTTGTTGGTGGGCTCTCGAGTACTGTCTGGAGGAAACCCCTGGGTCCGGAGGGATGAATTTTCATTGGTTCCTGGGAAGATGACTCATAACGGTAGAGCGTTCTCAAGTCTTACGGACCTCCTCAGGCGGGGAATATCACTGGGAGCCTCTTGATTGGATTCTACTTGAATGATCACCCCTGGTATTATTTTCATTATTATGTGTGTCACGCCCAGTGTTGGTCATCTCATGGGCGCTGGTACTTTCGTTGGGAGAGCCCGCAACAACAGGATATAAGGAGAAGTACTCACCAATGAAATTCCAAAACAATGCCCCATGACTCATTACAAGGGCACCAATGTGGACCAACCTATGCATTCTGAGACATGAAACAAAATTACAGTCTCTGACACACAGAAAGATCAGAGAAACACATCCATCCTGCTAAAAAAATTTTAAAATGACAGAAACTGTCCGTTCAAAAAGGAGATCAAGAAATGCACTGATCTTCACAAAGAGCTAAACCCTCCCAAAACATATGCTGGCAACCTTCTAGAGACACTAAAAAGAGTAGGCATGCAAAGTCATGTTGCATCCATCAGAGAAGACACCCCTTTCAATGAATACACAGAACCAGCTCCCCAGGAACCAGAACCCTTTAAAACAAACTACACAATTCTTCCAGCAAGCAAAGAAGCGTGCACCACCCAACAGCTGAAGCAAGCAGCTCAAGAAGCAATACGAATGACAACTGCCACAAATATATACTTTACAGATGGATCAGTAGACCTCAACGTCCCAGCGGTAGCAGCAGGAGTCTACTCGACAACACTCCAAGGGAGCTGGAGGCTCTCTGACAATGCCTCCACAATACAGACAGAGCTGATAGCCATCTCCAAAGCACTGGAAGACTACAATACACACTGAATCGAAAGGAGCAATACAAGCCAATACAAAAGGTAAAGCAAGAGAGAACATTAAACTCCTATCAAGTATATGGGCACTTGCAAAACTCCACCAAATCAGGAACAGACAGAAAACTCTCAACTGGATCCCGAGCCATGTAAGAATACAAAGAAATGAAGAAGCAGACTCCCTGGCAAAAAGCAGGCTACAAATAAACAATATCAACATCAAAATGAACCTCACTAACTCAAATGAAAAGCATAACTGCAGCATACTGCCAAGCACAATAGGAAAGCAAAATCAGGAGAGCCATCTTTGGAGGCTCCAAGACTGTAAAATGGTATGTAGACACCACAAGACTGCAACCACACAGCCTGACAAAGAACATGGCACGAGCACTAGCGGTGATAATAATTTGATTAAGACTCGGATACCAGTGCACATGGCAAAGAATAAAAGGTGACCCCAAACCATGTCAATACTGCGAAAGGATCGCAGAAGAACCACTGGAACACTACATATTACACTGTCCAGAAACACAACAGCTAAGACAAAGTTACGAAGGAAATGAACAATCAGTCACTCAAATAACAAGGCACATCATAACCAACACCCAATAGCTTGCAGGCTTCCTATGCTCCTACCCACCACCAAGGTAGGTGCAAGACACTGTCCTGACTTGCATCACATGGTGTCATCAGTCATAACAACCTCCACCTTCCCAATTCCTCATTCATCAACCTACACACAAACCACGAGACAAAACACAGAACACCAAACCACTCACCCACAACGCAGACCAAACATAAAAACCCCCCAGCAGCAACCTTCATCATCCAACATCCCTCAGTTATTGCAAACAAATACCCAACAAAAGCAAAACACTGACTCTTCTAACACTCACCACCCTTCACGTCATCCACGTCAATCCTTTAGGGACTTTCATCAAATAACACATGCAACTACCACAAGAAATAGGAACGGATAAAAAGGAATATGCTTAAGGACCTCATGAGCTAACTTTTATTAAGCAAATCTTTTCTCAGACTCAACCCTTCTTTCTTCCAATCTGTTGCCCTCTCTACATGCCAACACGCACTACTATTGCACTTTCCCTACTACAGAAGGGCACCTTAGGGTTTAAAAAGGTTGGACAACCTTACCCATCAAATATTTCCTTCTAATATCACCCTCATCAATCTTATTCATTTATCTCCAAATAAAAGCTCATATCCTACATATCCCACATTCTCACTAACTCGAATTACGGGCTGTTTGGTGAGCAAGAGCCCGTGTTGATGACACAAGGTCAGCTTAATCAAAAACAACAACAACCAATGAAATTCAGTCCCTCAGCAGTCATTACTGGAAAATGTCTTGTAGATCTGGACGAAACGTCGCGTTGGAGAGAGAGAGAGAGAGAGAGAGAGAGAGAGAGAGAGAGAGAGAGAGAGAGAGAGAGAGAGAGCATTGTATAAGTGATAATAAACACCAAAATTACTCAACCGAATATTATTATTATTATTATTATTATTATTATTATTATTATTATTATTGATAAAAAGATAGATCTCTTTTAGACAAATACTGTTAAAGAGAATGGCAGAATTAAGTGAATTGATTTTATATATTGTTTTTTCCTATTTTTCTTAGAATCCGCTTTTCTGGTTCAGCAATGTTTCTGAGTAACTGTCCAATTCCCAGAAACATCTCTTAGCCACAAAAGCGGATTATAAGAAAAATAGAAAAAACGATATATAAAATCAATTCGCTTAATTCTGCTATTCTCTTTATTACGTTCTTGTATACTCTCTTAGATGACTGCCTGTGCGCTGTCGACACGTCAGAGGAAATAAACGTAAGGCAACTGAAATCTTTACATGTCCTTAGGAAACTTGACATACCAGCTACATGCTGATGAGATAAAGACAATAAGAAGAATTGAGAAGATTCTACATAAATTAAGTGCCGTTGAAACAGCTATAATATTCAATGCTATTGCGCTTAGAGAAGGCCTCCTTCCTTATTATTATTATTTATTATTATTATTATTATTATTATTATTATTATTATTATTATTATTATTATTATTATTATTATTTACTTGTGAAGTGTCTTAGTTTCAGCACAGAAAGTTTCGTTTGCTAACCATGGCGTTTTTCATGAAAGAATCTTCGTGTATATTTCTTCACTGGCTACAGCCAAACAGAACTTCCCACGAAATATTGCGTTACTGAGTTTATTTTTCTTCTTTCCCTTCTGTGATTTAAAATAAAAACCTTTGGTAAAAATTATAATGACTTGGTAGGTCAGTTTCTCCAAAGCTTCAACATATTTCGAGAGCGTTGTGCTACTTCCTCTCTCTATTGTGTATAATTTCTACTGTGGTCTTTTAGCCCGTATGTATATTTTCATTGTTATTCTGTTAACATAAGCTAAACCTATTTAAACAGGAGAACTGCTCGAGTGTTTCGTAACTGGGTGTTGAAAGACCCGCACTCGGTGATTAATTCATTAGAGAGCAGTCTGCTAAAATGTCTCTCAGAATGTTATGAAGGAATGTATCAAGTGATGTGAGCATGATGTCCAGAGATTAATATACTCTTCCGAATTCGTCTTTGTACTTATTCTTTCTTTCATCCCTTTTGACCACATCATCCCAATGACTTCAATATTCCCAGAGGCCTTTGGGAACTGCAATATGGGTGGGTCTCCTTTTGTTTACATATTTCTTTATGAGACCCAGTTTCCTGAGTCAGACATTCTTTGTCCCATTCAATCCAGTTGGCCTAGACAGGAGAAACAAACCTTTCTACTCTTAGTGGATATAAATGGTACTCCATAGAATTTCTCTCCTTTATTTAAATGGCTTTCACGATTCTTTAAATGTAGTTTTTCAAAGAGAGAAATTATAATTTTTCCTATGTTTTTCCAACAGTAAAATAAAGAAAAAATTGGATACAACTTCAAGCAACTGGGGAAAAGTACTATATATATATATATATAATATATATATATATATATATATATATATATATATTATATATATATATATATATATATATACGCAAGTTTCATTACCCAATGCTATAATTAAAACTTCTTTAAATGCAGATTTTCAAAGAGAGAAATTATAATTTTATCTATTGTTCCAACAGTTTATTTAAAGAAAAAACTGGATACAACTTCAAGCAAAGTATATATATATAGTATATATATATATATATATATATATATATATTATATATAATTATATATATATATATATATTAGGGCTTGTGCCTTGTATGATAAGGCGCCCTATGAGGTAATGTTAGACTAGCGATAATCTATACGCTAAGTCGGTTGGTATTGCACTTCCATCTTCAATGGAGTGGCCTTGGGGTTTTTGTAGATCACTTACGAAGAAGTCGGTATTATCTTTACGACGATGTGTTAAACTCATGGTTCGGTGAGGTTTCTTGTAGAAAACACTAAGTATAAAAATATGTATATCTTCTGAAGTTTTACATGATGAAGATCAGGTATGATCGTACAAGTCTTCATGACGATAGCTTGATCGCTTCTGCCAATGATGATGGCTAATCCTATTCCTCTACATGATTAAAGCCTTAGGTAAAGAGGTACAGGTCTTCTAATGACGAGTAGCTAACTCTGTTCTGCCCGTCTACCATCTCTGTTACAAATTATGAAGGAACAGAGCAGTAGTTCGAACAAATATGAACTACTATCAGATGACATAGTTGCATACGAACACACAATCGAATGAGACACGCTACAGACACGTAGGCCGTTTGAATAATAGGTCGGGGTAGTTGTCTCAAGCGGGGAGGGAGCTTGGACTAATGTTTATAAAACAATTGAATGACTACAGTGACGGCAGTTTATCTTAGCCTACATACTTATTGTATACGTCATCTTTAGCGTCTCTAGTCTGATCACATTCCTGCAAGCAATCTGGTTGACCTCCTAGTTTTAGACTTTTTATATATATGGGACTAACTTCTCATTCCATTTTTATTATGTAAACACTTACATTAGCTCGGTCAGCTACCAAAACCAGCTACTGAATATTACTCAAACTGACTTGCATTTGACTATATAGGAGTGTGATACAGACTATGTGAATATATATATATATATATAAGTAAATAAAAAATTCATGGTGTACATGAATTGATTCAAGTAATAAAATATAAACAATGATATTGGTAAATAATAGTGATCACATGATATATAATGATACGTTTTTCACTTCATCTCTTTAGGATACTTATGCTACAGAAAATACTAATGTACTCTGATAATTGCATAGAATGAAGATTAACATGATATCATATTTTAACTGATAAAAAATTTCATATATGAATTGATAAAGTTATTAATGTTTATGCTGATTGATTCGTTGATTTTTATGCTAAATGTTATATATCTGATTCATTAATTCATATATTAACTCATAAATAACTGCAGATAATGTAAGATTAAGGTAACAGATTGATTATAGGCTACCTGATTTGTTTATACATATGTATATGGATTCATATAATTATGATTAATATATGTGCACTTTAAATAGATTCCTATTGCGTACACGCAAAGATATATTTCGATTCCGTTATTTATGATCCATTTATATATAGATTCCTATGCGTACACGCAAAAAATATATTTCGATTCTGTTTATGTCAATTTATATAGGATTTACATGATATTTATATATATAGGATACATGACCGAGGTTATACTACTTCACTTTTAACTAGCTTCGAACAACTTTTCGTCCATTACACAGTTCCAGACAACCACCTTTAGCCAATTGAAACGGCCTTTTTCAATGGTTAAAACAAGGGGAAAATTTGCCTGGGCGGGTCCAACGTTCTTTTTGCGCTCATACTTATTCTCTGCATCCTAAGCTACACGATTACGTTCGCGATGAATAGATCATCCCAGCACGAGTCCTTCGCCAGCAAAGTAGAGTTGAATATCCTTCGGGTCGTAATTGTCGGAAGTATGTCCTTTTTGTAGTCGAATTCCGACAGCCGCTGGAGCATTCCGCATTAAACGAGATTAACGACGAGATACTGGTGTCGGTCGAAGAAGTACCATGAAATTCCTTTCACATTGTAGGCGGTTGTTACTTGACTGTAGTCGTCCGCTGCGACGAACGATTTTTTGAAGTTGCGATGTGAAACTCTCGTACTGCAGGATACTGTACCGTTCATTAATCAGCCTGCAAGTGAAATTATGACTTGTCACAAGGGCAAAGTAAATTCAGACGACATCCAAATCAGGGAGGGAGAGAGCATTTAGACCCCCAGACTTAACTCACATGAATTCGCTGATATTTCGAATTTTCAAAAGAAATCCGCTGTACAAACTTTTTTATCCATGGCATTAACAATGAGTGAACCTATCCAGGTCTATGATGACTTGTAAAAAATCCATAATTATAAAAAATAAATAGATATCATTACGAATCTCAAAAGAAAATTCGATATTACTGGTAGTAAGTTACTAGACAAAGAAGTGGAAAACGGAGCTAATTGTAAGATTGCCAGGCAACATAAGAGTCAACGAGAAGATTAATCATGATTCTATGTGCCCTAACAAAAGTTTCATATTCAATTTTCTCGTGCGCATCTGAGGTTAACTTTTAAAACATTATTAATAGGTAGGAGATGCAACGAAAAACCCACTATGTAACTAATTTCTATATAAAACTTTGGTTTGGGTTTCCAAGAAATGTGACATTTTCCCATGAATGTTTTACTTGAATTGTAATAGGCTAATGTTGCAAGTAAATATTTCATATATACATATCTTGATACTTCTAAATGTCTATGAGGTTCAGAAAAAAAAAAAAAATTAATTCTTATTCTGTGGTTATAGAAATTCTATTCGCTTATATTGTTTCATCCAACAATTTTAAAATGATTACAAAGTCCTTAACTAATTGCATTACACACACGGATAAGAGTATGTTATGTGGCCCTGTCATGTGACCTATGAACCACATGTGAAGTTCATGAACTAAGCATTCCTTTCTCAGTCAATCTGCTTTTGCAAGCAGAGACGACACACAGATGAAGCCTGTGTAAGCAGATTATTGAGGTTAAAAGGAACAAATGCTGATACGGCAATGATGACGTCGTCACTTGGCAGGAGATTGCTCTCAGCCAGCTAAGAGTTACGTTACTTGCTGTAAGAGATACGACTTTAGTATTTTCAAATTATATTTTAGTGTTTTAATTCTCCACCCGCATGAGAAGAATGTCTGAAAAAAAAAAAAAAAAACAACAGTACCAAAATTGAACAATATATTAGTTTCATGTTGGCATTATGTTAAATAAATATTCCTTATTCAAACTATATGAAAAGGTTTCCATACAAATTCTATATATATTATAGCCCTGTATAAGATCATATAGGATTATTCCATAGATAACCATTTTCACTTCTAGACTTCCTGACTTTAAAATCTCTTTTATTTTATTTTATTTATTTTATTTATTATTATTTTATTTATTTATTTATTTATTTAATTTTTTTTTTCATTGACTACGAATATAAATCACCGGGACAGACAATATGTCAGTAGGTTTTGATATGTGTTTTAGCTTATTTGTCATTACTAAAGCGTTAAGTTAGAGTTCAAATCTTTACGCATATATATTTGGATATTTAATGGTTACGTTTTGCTTATTGATATTATCGTGATTCCTTTTTTATTATAATTTGTTAACCCGTTCGACTTCTTACGGAGTGTATTATATTGACTCCACTTGTATCCATATTTATTTTATTTATATTTATATTTATTTATTTATATATTTTTTTTATATATATTGATAAATTAATGGTTGGCTTGAATATGTGGAAAAGTGTTCTAGCGACGTACCGTATAAGGCTACTTGCGGCATCAATTCTATAGATACAAGATATATATGATAAAGGTATTTAAAACCGCTAGAACCGCTATAATCCAGTTCGGATCCAACATCACGAGTTGTAACTCGTAAGACATTGACACTTCCTATTTAATTATCCGTTATTATACCAACGATTGACTCTGGGTGATAAAATATATTATTGGTTTTCTAATGGAAAGGAATTCACACCACGTGTTTAAGGAGATTATTATTGATTTACACCACCCGAGTCACAGATTATTATGTGTTGAATTCCATATTTTTACTGGAGTTTATTTAGCACTCATAAAATATTCGTAACGCACTCAATTGCGGTGTTTGGTTTTTAGTGCTATTAATTCATATCAAATAACGTCCCCCCCTCAAGGAACTATTAACACTAAGAAGTGTTTATTCCCTCTGTCAGACTCGTAATTCTGTAATAATTTCTACGTTATATTCTTTTTCCAAGGATTGATTTGGCACAGGATAGGCCCCAAACTGACAGGTGTCTTAGTGTATCCCTTGTTTTCATGACACAATGTTACAATTAGTTATGTGCTTTTATATCTGTAGCATTGTAGGCCAGTAAAATAGTGATTTGGCTTTCTGTGACATACTATGGAACCCTGGATGACGGAATGCAACCAGTTTATGACGATTGGTATGAGAGAGATTATTATTACTACCTGGTCGTTAGTCATCTGCTGTGTTCTTCGGGTTTTCCTCGTCACGGACCTACATATAATACTACATTTGATTACATTATTCTGATACACATACCTTAAGTATACTTTTGCTTTAGGGTTTCTTGCTCGAAGTGTGTATTGTTTTTGCTTAGCCGCTGACCCCTTTGTTTCCCCGTTTCCAAGAAAGTGTTATTGTTTGGTTTTTGGTTTTTTTTTATTGCTGGCTGACTCTTTTTTTTTCCGTTTCGAAGTGTTTTTTTTTTTTATTGGTTTTTGGGTTATGTCTGTTGACGCTTGCTTTGTTCAGTTTGTAACAGTTCTTGCGCTCCGACCCAGATATTCAATGCTCGCGATCTCTTGGGTTAAGGAATTTTCTTGTTTAGATACGGTTTTTTTTTTTTTTTAACAATAGTACGGATGTTTCTATATCTTTTAGTCTAATTAATGGTTCTTTGCAGTATGATGCGGGATTGCGGGATAATGCGTCCGCTATGATAATTGCTTTCCCAGGTAGATATCTTTATCTTGGCTCCAAAGACCTGAATGATCATTTGTCACCGAGTTCCTTTTGGGCTGTGATTAAAGCCTTTGAAAAATCGGTAAAGGACTCATGTTCAGTAAGGACTTTATCAGGATAGCCATAGATTATGAACTTAAAATGTACTAGTGTTAAAGATACCTAGCCCTTCCTGCCTATTACTGCATATTTACTTTCAGAGGGCTTTAGTTTACGTGAATAAAAAGCTATAGGGAAGAACTGTTTATCATATTACTGAAGTAGTATCCCTCTTACCCCTTGGTCTGAGGCGTCTGTTGCAATAAAAAAAAAAAAATTCCTTATTTAAATCAGGGATTTTTTAAGTTAGGTAAGCTGCATTTTCCGCTTTTAAGATATCGAACGCTGTGATGCTTTTCAGACCATAATAAATCTACGTTCTTCTTCGTAAGATCTGTTAAAGGAGCTGTCATGATTGAAGAGTTACATATTTACATACGATTGTAATACCACTACAGCGCAAAAGTGCTGTATCCCCCTTTTACGTTAATAAGTACCGGAAAGTATGAATAGCCGACACCTTACCATGGACTACTTTTAAGACCTTGACCAGACACATAAAACCTAGATAAACATGTTCGGTTTTAAAAAACAAAAAAAAACACATTTAGATATTTTACTCTGAGATTATTTGTCTTTGTCTCTGTAGCACTAGCTCTACTTTATGTGAATGTACTTCTAAGGTATTAGAAAAGATTACAAGATCATCCATATAGGCATGTAGGTTATCCCTAAAAGTCTCCAAACACATATTGTAATTGGGGCGCAACGTAAGCCAGAGGCATATGTAAAAAATTGATAATGTCCCTGAGTGTGCTGAAAACGGTATATGAGTACAATCACTTAGGTAATGGTATCAGGTAAAAGCCTTTAAGTAAGTCCAAGTTGGTGAAAAAAAAAATTTATTCTAACCTAACAGAGATAAGATGTCGTCGGTTACATCGCACTGGAAACTATCGGAAGTCGTTTCCTTGTTTAAGCGACAGTAATCTGCGCAGATACGCCAAGTCCGATCTTTTATGGCATGACGTTTGAGGGAAAAATTATATGGGGCTATTTGATTGCTAATGACTCTATTACTAACCAACTTTTTTTTTTCAACTTCGTCATTTATCTCTATTTTGAAATTCATTGAGAGTCTATGCGAAGGTACGTATATAGCTTTATGTTTGTCCTTAAGACCGTATTTTTGTTTTCAATGACATCCGTTTTTCTCCCAGAGATCACTCGCTAGTGGAGAAACTTCCTGGTATTCAGGTAGAAGATAAAAAAAAATTCTGCCGAATCACCTCTGCTTGAATGACTTTACGGATATTACTTTAGATAGATTATCAGAGAGATTCATCCACGACTTGGTGGCGTGATTAAAAATTAGCAACAATAAAAAATGCGATATTTATAACTTCCGTATCCAAGATATGTATACTTTTTTGTTAGGGCTTTGTTCGCGGAAATCGTTATATTTCAGTGTCGGGAAGGATTAAAATTTCATTTCCCAGCAAAGTCTTTTTACACGCACTAAGACATTCGAGGGTGCATGCTTCTCGAGATTTTGCGTGCAGAGTGCGACTGCGGTTGTGGGAGAATTCTGTTGGTCATTTGAACAATGTTACGATTTATGAGACAAATGTATAGTTCCTTTATATAGTTATTATTTGATTAACTGTCTCATTTTTGTTCAAACGGATTTTAATTATGTTGAAGGTTTATTGATTTCCCTTTGATAAACACGCCTTATTTTGCAGGATGTAAGTTAATATTTTGTATACCCCTAGATGAATCTTACAATTACACTAGATACAGATCAATGTTTTTTATAACTATAGAGGTATCTGTAAACGCTCGCTTATCCGAACTTCTCATTAGGGAAGTTCGAACAACAGACGGTGAGTCCGTAAATACTGGTAATTAATTGTACTAAAGGATAAATAAGATATTCTAATTTTTAACGGCGCGTACAGTTGGGCTTAATCCACCAGTATTTATTATAACTTAATGTATTAAAATTAAAACGAAAACCTGCTCTGATTACTTATACGGTCGTGCGTTTCATAGGAAAAAATCCTTTTTAATTCAAAAAGATATTGGTATGAACCAACATCGCTTTTCCCCACTCTGCTAGAGTCGCTTATTGTGTGGAATTTGCTATGCTTTGAACACTTCGGCAGTTTTTCGACTGACCTTGACCGCTTGACTAGGTGACACAGTAACCGAGTTTGCTTGTTGTTTGATTCTGAAAGGCTACTGTTTCTATTTTCTTTTTGTAATAATTAGGATCCTTCTCTTTATTACCATCGGCAACGTATTGTGTGTTTTTAGCATTATGTTTGCTGGTTACGTATAAAGCAATGAATGACGAACTATTAGGAACTGAGCGATTACTAATAAGACAAGTTATCACTACTGCATTCAATATTAACTGTTTGTACTCATTCTTTGCTAAAATTTGAAATAGTGAGGGATCCTGGTCAGCGCGTTTAGCCTGATGAAAGTTTTTTTACAGACATGTTATTCCTTGCAATCCAGCCATTTATTTAAAGTTAAGTGAGTCATTGAGGTTCGATATTTTTATATAACTCAAAAAACTCAAGGCTAAAACTGCGATCGGGACTTTGCAAAGGAGCATTTATTGTCATGACCCGAAATAGTGTTACCTCTATTTATATAGATTTGTACGGGTGTTCCACTTGTTTTTTGTGTGTTTTCTAATCACTACGGTGCTTAACGACCCTATCCCATGCATCTGTATAAATACAGACGTCCACTGCGTAAACGCATATTCACTGTTTAATATGATTTGTTACGTAAGGGATTAATAATCACCCAAAATGATAAAATTAACATAGTATATGATTATGATATTTCAGTAGAACTTCTGGAAACAGACACTCAAAGATAAAAACTCGCAGTAGCGAAATCTCAATGATGTAGATAATTCTGTAAAAAAAGTAAGATTAAGAATGTCTCGTAACTTCAGCCACAGGAATAACGAAATTCGACCTGCAAAGGAAACACTCAAAGTTACTCCAAATGAATAAAAAATTGTACTTAGCTTGCTTTTGTGGAAGTCACGGTGTTCCGATAACGACACACGGCCCTGGTCCTCCTTCTCTATTTAGCGGACGACCTGGTTTTGGCTTCAGTTTCCCCCGTGCGCGTTGTTTCGATGATTCGAGCCCTTGAAAGATCCGATGCTGCAGACGCGTTCGGTTTGTTTCTTGGAGTGCCGGAAACGCTCACTAACGATGTTTTCTTGAATGATTCTAATGAGAGACGAAGCTTGCGTTGTCGTAGGAAAAAGGACACGTCGGTTTTTGTTTCTTGAAGTTATTCACTAACGATGATACTAAGTTGCTTGACGAATCTTGTTGTTTTCTGAAGTCGCTCATAATGATGATACTAGGTTGCTTGAAGAATCTGCTGCTTCCGTCGTCGTGACTTCTTATGATACATGATTTATTATTCTGGTTTTTTTCTTCGTAGGACGTTGTAGAGTTCTTCTGGTCCGCTGGCCACCAATTATTAGTGCTTGTGCCTGTATGATAAGGCGCCCTATGAGGTAATGTTAGACTAGCGATAATCTATACGCTAAGTCGGTTGGTATTGCACTTCCATCTCAATGGAGTGTCGGGGTGGGGTTTGTAGATCACTTACGAAGTCGGTATTATCTTTACGGACGATGTGTTAAACTCATGGTTCGGGTGAGGTTCTTGTAGAAAACACTAAGTATAAAAATAGTATATTTCTTCTGAAGTTTTACATGATGAAGATCAGGTATGATCGTACAAGTCTTCTATGACGATAGCTTGATCGCTTCTGCCAATGATGATGGCTAATCCTATTCCTCTACATGATAAAGCTTAGGTAAAGAGGTACAGGTCTTCTAATGACGATAGCTAAACTCTGTTCTGCCCGTCTACCATCTCTGTTACAAGTTATGAAGGAACAGACAGTAGTTCGAACATATGAACATACTATCAGATGACATAGTTTCATACGAACACACAATCGAATGAGACACGCTACAGATCACGTAGGCCGTTTGAATAATAGGTCGGGGTAGTGTCACAAGCAGGGAGCTTGGACTAATGTTTATAAACAATTGAATGACTACAGGTGACGGCATGTTACTTAGCCTACATACTTATTGTATCGTCATCTTTAGCGTCTCTAGTCGATCACATTCCTGCAAGCAATCTGGTTGACCTCCTTAGTTTTAGACTTTTATATATATGGACTAACATTCCATATTTTTAGTATGTAAACACTTACATATATATATATATATATATATATATATATATATACACACGCATGTTTTCATTACCCAATGCTATAATCAAAACTCCATTATTTACCACAAAAGAATATTCAATACCTTCATGAAATTCTTTTCGTAATATATTTCATTTATGAGTTTTCATGATTAAATGCCTTGAATTCTTTGGCAAGCTGGTACAGGAAATGGGTAAAAAAAATGGGGTTTTTTTTTTTCTAAAAAAAATCTCTCTCTCTCTCTCTCTCTCTCTCTCTCTCTCTCTCTCTCTCTCATTATAAACTATGACCTTCTGCAAACTCTTACGCTGGCTATCCTTGGAAAAAAATATTGAACTACTTGGAAAAACTCTCTCTCTCACTCCTGCTGTTTGCTATCAGCTTCTTCTCCCAGTAACTCTAATGAACTGCGATATGCTTTTTAATTAAAGAAGATTCTGCTCAGTTTCAATTATTACTGAATTCTGAGAGACGGGACCTCCTTTGGAAGCATTCCTTTGAAATACCTTTATTACTGTTTAAATAAAGTAATGATGATGATGATGATGATGATGATGATCTCTCTCTCTCTCTCTCTCTCTCTCTCTCTCTCTCGTTTTCTTGGAACACAGCCAACACGGGCCATTTTTCAAAACAGTCGACTGGAACATCCTGGGATTCTAACGAGGCTATTGCGTGGTAATGTGATTGCAAGGATTAAAATATTTATTCTCTCTCTCTCTCTCTCTCTCTCTCTCTCTCTCTCTCTGTCTCTGATCAATGCTGCGGTATATAAGAGACTTCACGTTTGAAGATATGTCCTTGTTTTTAGTCCTGAAAAGTGATAACTGTTCATATAACAGATTGGGCTTTGCTCATTACTATAGAAAATGGGACGATGTCAAGTGATAAAGTATTAAATCTAAGAGAATTCAGCCGTAATGGCTACTTGTAAATATTGAGAGAGAGAGAGAGAGAGAGAGAGAGAGAGAGAGAGAGAGAGAGAGATTCTTTAGAAGCGTTATGAATGGAATTTGGAAAATGGTGCTTTCAGGGGATTCTGTCTATCAAAGTTAAAAAATTATTATATATGTCTACATAGTTAATGATGAACCGATAAAAAAAATGTTGATTAATAATAAGAAAACGTAAAGAATTAATTATTACAAATATAGAATTTCCAATTTGTACTTTTCAATAGAACTTATGAAAACTATACATAGCATGAGATGCAAGCGATTTTTTTTTAGATAGAAAACTCACACGTAAAGGTTGCTCGTTGGATGAAACACGATGAATGAATTCACGCTAGGTGGGTTGACGGTGCACAGGATCATCTGTGAGAAATGGACGTAAACGTAGCCACGATACTTAATCTATTTCTTCATTTTCCCTCGAGATATGAAGCCGAAGTAAGGTACTACTATACAAAAGGAACATCGGGGAGTCTCGGAATATGTCCACATGATATATGTACTGTGACACTTAATGAGAGTTCTCTCTCTCTCTCTCTCTCTCTCTCTCTCTCTCTCTCTCTCTCTCTCTCTCTCTCTCTCTCTCTCTCTCTCTCAAAAGGGGTTTCCCTCGAGACTCGGTAGCAATGGGAACAGCAATATGGTGGTAATTAATTTGGCAGCAACAGCTCATTCAGTTTAGAGGTATCAATTTGGCAGTAATGAAGACAGTGATTTGGAAGGTTAAGTTTGCGGCAAAGAAATCGGAAAGCTTTGGATATTAAGTCTGCGGCAGCAGGATCGGCAGGTTTGGCAACTTTTAAGATGTAGCATCCTCCCATAAGGGGATAAGCTTTGCAGGCAATGAATTTGCAACAACAGGGTCAGGCATTTGGAGATACTGAGTTAGCAGCAACAACTCAAGTCTGCCATTTGGAGATCTTAATTTTGCATCAAAGGGATCCATTACTAGGAGATAACGAGATTGTGTCCGAACTGCAGCAGTCTTTCGTTTTTTTTATTTTAACAGAACAAACTATGCAAAAGGTGGAGCATAACTAGACACTGCACATAGATCAGCCATGACAGAGACTCTTAAAACCGTAGGTTTTCGTTTCATGAGATGAAAAGGAAGCGATATTTGTTTTAAGAAAAATGAGAGCTTTTATCTTTAACTTTCCAGGTATGAGGAGCAGTTAACGAGGTTTGAGGATAAGGAAATAACATCCCCACATCTTCTTTGACACGTTTTCCATCGAGGGAAAAGAACTTGTTTGGTTCTTTCAACCGCCTCCATTTGCGGTGGTAATGTGAGCACTAAAACTATTGAGTATATTATAAAGTTGCAAGAGTAACCAAACCAGAAAAAACATCAACACGCAATAAGAAAACAAATAGAACTTGCAATGGAACATAGGCCATGGATGCAGATGATCGAGATAAATAAGAAACATAAGATTAGAAATATCGCTAAACGAAATGAATTTGTAAGAAACACGGAGAGCAAAGTATTTGAGACCGATGACGAAAGTTGACGTCTATCGAGCGCTCTCTGGTGCAGAAGAAATAAAAAAGTGAATGACCGTCAGATGCTCTGATTACTCTGGAACTTAAGTCATTTGTCCTGAAGTTAATGAAAGTCCTTCATTTGCGTTAGAATATCGAAAACAATGTGTTGATGCGATGTGTCATCATGAGGTGGTTAAAAGTCTTACAGGGGAGGACACATTATGTTTGTGATGTTCATTTGGAAAACCTGCCCCAAATTGGGTCACCTAAGTCGGTTTCTTTTCTTTCTTTTTGTCACTGGAAAAAGAATCCGCGGAAAAGTCTAATTCAAGAAGAAACGTATAACGCTATAATTTCATTACTATGCTAATCATTTCGTGGGAGATGGTAAATATAATTTCTCCCAGATTTATGAAATAAGGAATTACATGACATGGAAGCACAAAGAAGTCAGCACTTAGATATTATTTCCTCCTATCCTGTTCCCTCCGGCACCTTACCCCAATTAAGGCAAAGAGGTCTCGTGACCCAGGTCGGCTCTGTGCAAACGAACTAACCTTCGGATATTCACTTAAAAATAGCAATAGCATAAAGGTTTAACTCGAAAGTCGAACAATAAAAAATAACAAACCTTCTTATGAGGAAGCAATTGTATTTTTTTCCAATATGAAACCCCATGGAGAGCAACAATAAGCAATGAGACAGTCCAAACGTTCAGCATATTGTCAGCAGAGATGACAATAATCGAGAGGGTTCATCATTCAACGTCTCCATCGTGGTCACATTTTCAAGGACCTGAAAAATAGTGAGAAAATGGAAAATAGCTAAGAGCAAAAGTAACCTCTGGCTTCAGATGACAATGGAGCATCATGGCTGCAGTGGAGGGATGAGTGGAAGAGATTTATCGGATTCTGAGAAAAGCTTCTGCAGTGTCATTCAGGGAATGGATAAAAGAATAACGAGGGTGAGAAGAATGGAGGAGAGGATAAGAGAAAAAGCTGGAGAAAAGAAAGAACGTGAACTTGAAAGGATTTATATTATATTATGTAGATATATATATATAATATAGATATATATATATATATATATATATATAGATATATATATATACATATATATAATATATATATATATATAGATATATATATATATATATATATATATATATATATATATATACATATAAAATATACCATATAAAAGGAGCCCATTAAAAGGCCTAATATAGATATATTAAGTCACTGGCGTTCCAAGCCCACTTGCATTCAACTAACTTATTCGGAGCAATTTTCACTATTAAGAATATGATTGCAGTCATTACACATTCTGAATGAGGGCGAAAGAGTTTTTTTACTTTGTCGAGCAATATAACACTTCAAATTAAGCCGATGGCTGTTCCTCACGAATTATGATCGAGTGAACATTTCAGCTTTCGTGCGCACTTACACTTATTCCCATTCGGCACAGAATTCCACTCTCGTGACGAAAACGCATTAATCATAGGCATTGAAACCAGACTGAGAGCCCAACAGGTGATATACCCTTTAGTAATTGTTGCAATAATGGCGAGAGAAATGGTATTAGCTCTCATATATTCACGAGGCAGTACTAAGGTTAATATCCTCCGCGTCAGGAGATTAAGTTTTCTGCAGTGGATAATTTTGAGGACGTAAACAGCGATGTAATTGCTGTCCAGTGTAAAAAGAAAGTCAATCAACCCTTGAGTTGCCTTGGGGCAGATTTGCATTACGTGACAAGCTTCCATTAATCAGGGGCACGGCCAAGTGAATTCGAAGAGAGAGATGAGAGAGAGAGAGAGATTATGGTCAGTGGGAAAAAAAGAGCTCAGGATTCGTTCATTCAGTAAATTCAACACTATCGCCCTTTTTAACAGGCTAGCCCCTACCCCTCGAACCTCCCAACCAGGCGACCCAAAAGAAAGAATAGAAAAAAGCTTTCTTAACTGACCTCCAAGATTGAAACCTGACAATATATATCTATATATTATATTATATATCTATATAGTATATATATTATATATATTATATATATATTAATATTATATATATATAAGTGAGTACTTTCGGTCTTGTTCGCCGGACCCTTTACTAAGGAAAACCTGATTTTACAGAGGAAAACAAAACTAGTCAAAAGAAAGGTTTAATATCCGAAACTGACAAACCATTCAAGATTAGCAGATAAGGGTTAGATTTCACGTCTACAGACAAACGAGGAAACGCCTCCTGAGGTAGCCAGCACCTTGGAGGATACCACAACATGCCGGTTCAAACAGGTCCATTCTTCCAGAAAACAGTACATTTTTGAAAAAACAAAAAAAAAAGGATGGCACATTATACAACTTTATTTATCATTGAAATTTACAGAAATTTTCCCCATAAAAATTATTATTAATGAAAAGACCGAAAAAAAAAAAAAAAAAAAAAATGATATATATATATATATATATATATTATATGATATATATAATATATATTATTATATATATATATCATATTATATATATAGATATTATATATGTATAAAAAAATTCAGAAGCAAGAGAAAGAGGGAGAGAGAATATCGAACCACCAAGAAAGGATAGGAGAGAGAGAGAGAGTAAGAGAGAGAGAGAGAGAGAGAGAGAGAAAATAATAACTATATACCTATTTGGGAACGAATTTATTAGTAGTTTCATGGGTTTATTTTAAGGTCCTTTCATAAAACATCTTTACAAATATATGGGTCCCAAATGGTACATTGCCCAGAAATAAGAAATTTATATTTGTTTTTTTATTAGTGATTTGGTATAATTGCCGATTCCAGTAAATTTTTCCTTGACAAACATCCAATCATTAGATCCTAGACATTACAGAGGTATCATTCCCCAATTTAAATACAATGAGATTTTTTCAACTCCCACCCAAAAGATGGATAAACAGTGCATTTGAGGTCTTGGGCTGTTCTAGAACTGAATACATCATTGCTGCTAAGTACGTAAACACATAAATTTTTTTACTTGACTGACCAACGTAAAAACGATTGGGCAATCCTTACAAGGAATTTTTGTAAATTATGTTTGGTTTATTTGTTACGGGGACTATTCTTCAATTAGCATATCTTTAATGGTATTTTTATAAGAGAACAACCCTACATCAAACAGAAACGATTTTAAATATTTGATATTTTTATGGTTTCAAAATCCACGAAAGTAAGGTAAGCTAGGTTACCATTTTTAGGCGATTTTCTTTTTCATTAATAGCAACAACTATAAAACTTTTTTGAGTGAGCTTTTTTTGATAACATAAAATCAAATTAAATGAGGTGGGTAGCCAGAAGATCGTTTCCTAGCTTTTTTAATGTATTCTATTTCGTTGGTCAAGATATTGTTTTGGACTCGTGGGATACGCAAAAGCGCGTAAGGAACCTAGAAGAAAAAAAAATTGAAATTTTAATATTAAGATGGTGGGCCAGAATAAAAATGTTACATATTTTGCAAATCATTTGTGGGTTTTCTATAAATACTGAATTTTGCATTTAAGAAAGATTATCTAATGTATTAATACATCTAGGAAAGGGATGACCATTTGTTAGTTTTCAATTTTCAACGGTGAATTTTATGGATGGCACTAAATTAGTTCAATTTAGTACAGTTAAATCATTTGCATCGTACCAACATGGTAAGACTACTAAGGATAGTCCTCGATCGAATATCGGTACCATGTTTTAAGGGGAGCAAGTGTTGGGGGGGGGGAATAATTCGGGAGGTGTATTGTCTCTCAAAAAATTCCATAATATAAGTTTGAAACGGAGATAGGTGATAAAGCGGTTACCCATGGCCCATTAGCCCAAACACTTTGGTTGGTAATATTCCTCCATTAAAAATAATCCTGTCAAATCCAACAAATACATAACTTAATCCAGGATATTATGTGACTAAACGGAACCATAAGCAATTCATGCAGTAACAAGTTTCATTACTTAAATATTCTAAACAACCAGAGTCAATAATTGGACTTTTGTAAACAAGGAACATCACTCAAAACTGACCAAGATATTTGCTAGGGGCGTCCTTTATTTATGGTGCACTCACCTGACTAGGTGGCACTCTGTTGTATACTTTACTACTCGCTCCCTCCGTCTCTCCCCCCTCTTCTCCCCAGTCTCTCCTCTCTTTCTCCCCCTTCAAAGGTCTCTCTATTCTATCTCTTCTCTCTCCCTGAACGCGGAACTGTTAGTTGCAGCAATTGTCTTCCATTCTGCGTTTTGTTTTATTTTCGGCACCATTCCCAACGGCGGTGTGCGTTTAGCATTCTTTCCCAAAAGGTTTATTTTATTGCCACTTGGATGAATTTATATCTGGAGTGAATGATTCTTTATCTATTTTTTCTGCTTTGTTTTTAATTTGAATGGTGGTATCTGTTTTCTTTTCTGTATATATATCCCTGTACTTCCTCTTACTTATTCCCTAATGGAACACCATATCCTTTGGCGGAAGCTTGAATCTCCAAGTCAACGGGCTCTGAATAGGTTTTCATCTACTGGATAAATTAATAATAAGAATAATAATAATAATAATAAAATAATAACTAATAATAATAATAATAATAAATCAATAAATAATAATAAGAATAATAATAATATTAGTAACTAACTATATATATATATATATAATAAAAGAAAATTATATTATATATATTATTTTGATATATATAGAACTATATATATAGATGTGTGTGTGGTGTGTGTTGTGTGTGTGTATGTGGTTGTGTAAGTGCGTACATAAGCAGAAATATATGGAATGTTTATTCCCATATATAAAAAACAAAACAAAAACTATGATTAATTAAAACCAACCATTGACCCAAGAGGTCAACACCAGTTTGCTTAGCAGGTAATGTGATCAACCACCGATACGATTCAACTAGAACTAAGATGACGTTGTTTGTAATGAGTCAGTGTCTACGTTTGTCATCACCTGTGGTCTTCATTCATTTGTTTTGTAAACTATTGTCGCAGCTTCCTGGCTGGAGGGAACCAACCACATGAACCTATAGCTCAAACGGCCTACGTGTACCTTGTATCTATGTCATCTCTGTGTATGTTCGTAATGTTTCGAGCTACTGTCTGTTTGCCTTTATGATTTGTAACCGTGATTGTAGTCCAGAATTGAATCAGCCCATCATCATTGTTGGCAAGACCTGTACAACAAATTGGTATCCGATCTTCATCATGTAATCTCAGAGAATAGAGATTTTTTTTTGTACTTCCGTGTTTTCGTACTAGAAACCTCACATCAGAATGAAGATATCATCATGAGTTGAAACATCCTCCGTCCGTCATAACCAAAGAATATGACTGACTTTCGTAAGTTATCATCAAACCCAAGACACTCCCAATGAGGTATTGGGCAGTCATAACCAACCGAACTTAGCGTAAAATTATCGCAGGTAATCTAACATAACCCTCACAGGGCGCCTTATTATACCAAGGCATAACAGCCCTTAATATAGATATATATATAAAGATAATTATTATATATATAGATAATATATTATTATATAGAATTATATATATATTAATATATAAATTAAATTATAATATAAGACTTAAAGCTTAAGGTATAACGTTACCATGTAATGGCATTTCTTAATTAAAGTGATTCAAATAATTGATTTATGTTGTATTTTATTTGATTAACTTTCTAGTTTACTAAAGACTATTTGTTCGTCGAATAATGCAGCCTGAACTGTTTATTTCACCAACGATGAACTAAAAACCATTAATGTTGTGGGAGTTTTCCGCAAGAACGAAGTTCAATGGCACTAGTTCAGCTTGGGTTCAAAGTGAATGTTTGCATTGGTTGTGAAACGAGTTCAATTCTTGAAAGGTAAGGAGAAGCTCTTTTGGGTAAAAGTTAAAGAAGAATTTCCAGCGTTAGTCCCTTCAACAACTTGATTGTTTCCTCGTCTTTGTTTAACCCCATTCAAGTTAGCCTACATCTTAATTATTTGTCCTTCCTCCTCCTCCCTCCCGAAACTTATGAAAATTTTTTATCGGCAACAATCCTTATTTAGTTCGCTCCTCTTCCTTTTACCCACATTGATCATGCTATAGCCTTTGTAACTTTTCTCATTTTTCCCTTAAATCTTTCGTCTTCTTTCCTTTCCTAGGCTTTTCAGATCCTTCCTACTCTTACATATACGAAGTATAAGCAATTCATACTCAACAGCTTATGTATACGCTTATTTAATTTAATAGCTACATATGAGTCTTTTAAAATTTAAAATTAACCCACTTCACTCGTATAATTTTCTAACACTAAAAAACAACCCCATAATTTTGTGTTGCTACGTTATAATTAAAGTGCTACATCTCTTCCTCTGTACTTTACAGTCCCTAACAACTAGCAAAACAATTATTATTAGTTATTATTATTATTTTATTATTATTATTATTAATTAATTATTATTTATTTATTATTATTATTAATTTTATTATTATTATTATTTATTATTATTATTACCAGCCACAGGCCATAAAATTCCGATGAATGAGGCTTCCAGAGTATACAATGCCTGCCCTTTTAAGAAAAAGGATGGCCGAGAGGAAGTGCAGGCTGTGAGCCGCTCCTAAAGCACCTCATGAAGCCCAGCGCTGTTAGCTTGAAAGGTATCAGTTGTAAGAGAGAAATTCGAAAATTCAGTTATTTACGAAATGAGTAAAGGGTTGGTTCAAAAACATCAGTGCAGTATCACTGCCTATGTGCAGTTTCAGTGTCAGTGATATCCGTGACGCTTGTTTAGTGACGTCGGTCCTGCGTGCGTATATCCGGAGTGATCTCGGTACACCCGTGAAATCCAGTGATTTCCAAGATGGGCAAAACGTTTGTAGATGATCATTTGAGCACTGGCGGGTATGTATGTTTGTGTCATAGACGGTCACTGGAAGCGTCACGAGGATATCAACTGATTTTCCCCCGACCCAACCATACCGCTGAGTGTGGTTTTTATTTCTCGAATCACCAAACCGGGTTTAAGTTCTTCTCATCCCAATAATTTTAAAGATACAAATCACTTGCTCTACGAGATGATCATTTAAAACGAATGGGAGGGAACTGAAATCTCGATCACCAGTTGAGTCCGAACAAAGGTTAATTTTGTTTACCTACAAACCCAGAGGAGTTAATAACGCGATCGCACATTTCCATGATTCACGAATTTGGAAGGCTTTATGTTTTATGTAGTCAAGGACCCGGCCCCCCCCAAAAAAACTAGTTTGTTTTTCTCTTAATTAAAGAATTAATTAACGGAGGGGCTCAAAGACGTTCAAAATGATCGTACATTTATATTAGATGATAAAGCAATAATTAGTGGCTCAGCAAAACATTAACTGACTGAAATGTGTTGCCAGGGAAGGAAATAAAATAGGGAAGGAAATTTGCTTAATACGAAATATTTCATAAAGGGGAGAGAGAGGAGAGAGGCGGAGAGGAGAGAGAGAGAGAGGAGAGCAGAGAGAGAGAGAGGAGAGAATTTCGAGTACTCGAGACAGACATTAGTAGGGAAATTATGAACAAAATATTTTCAGTTCATCATGAATGGTGTCTGATTCTGGGATTAAAGCTTAATTTTTTAAATATATAACATAGACTAATCAAATTGGGTATTAGAAGATCACCAACTTTTAGATACGGTCCGCATTTGGCGCAAGACTGTGAAAAATGCAAACCATTCGTATTTTTTAATCAAAAAAATTCTTGAAATGCCTCCGTTATTTTGGGTAAAGCGAATCGTGATCATTTTTACGATGTAAAAAATTATATGTAACAAAAATTTTAAGAAATTTTTTTTTATCATAAGATTTAATATTTGTTTGAAAGCTAATGTTCTTCAATTTGTTAAAGCTAATTTTTTTGTTCCAATAATGGTTTGGCTTCCGATGTTCAATTTTTTTTTTTTTGTCTCCCCAATTCGTTCGGCCATTTTTCTTTTCGTCGCCGTTTTGCCTACTGGTGCCTTAGTTCACGCTGAGATTCGTACAGGGTGGGAGGAGGGGTGGTCTTTTGTATTTATTTATTTTAATGTTATTTTCAAAAATTATAGCATTTTGAAGCCCTTTCTTTAAGTTAGTTAGCTGTTAATTTGTTATAGCCAGTCATTAAAGATTTGTTGGTTGTGTTTAAATATATGTACATTTTTTTATATGTGGGCCTTTTGTTTTTTTCTTTTCATTTTCAGCTTCTCGTAGTAGAGGGTCCCCTGCAACCTTCCATTCCACCCGAAGGATTTAGTTTTGAAGTTGAAATTTTAAAGTTTATTTTCATGTCCTGTCCAAATGCTTATTTTCAAAACGCTTAAGTTAAAGAGCGTTAATCCAATGGAATTAATAATTTCATGTCTAAATAAATTGTTTATAGGCTTTTTAATAAGCAGTTTATCGATTCGCCACCTGCGACTTAAGGACCATCCCATAATGTCATGAATAGCATGGCATATTTTTATAATTGTTTTGAAAAATAGTAACAATAATAAATCACCCAAAGAAAATTGAAAGGGATGTGAAATGAATTTATCCTAACACAATGAAGAAAAAAGGACGATTGTTTATTGAAAATTAGATTACATCAGAAAGAAGGCAATTTCGATCGAATTGAGTCATATGCTTTAGTTATCAAATGACATCAAACCCTTCTCGCGTCCAAATTTTGGTGAAGACGACGTTCTTTGAACAAAACAAGGCAGAAAACGAAATGAGCGTCATCTATCAACACCCGAAAAATTCCGATTAATTCGAGCGATTGAATCACATGAGGCAGACGTTTTGAATCTTGAAGAAGCGATTGTTTTTTCTAAACTCACGCCAGATGTAGCATCATACAGCAAGATGGGAACATAAATATGTTATATTTGCATTCTCCTGTGTAGTTGGAATGAGTTATTGGTTGGTTATACAACTCACCGAATAAACACGTTCTATTTTTCCTCTCTGAAATTACATAAACTGGAGTTTGCTCTATTATTACCGAGAAGCATATTATTTTCTAGGATTTATTTAATTCGCATGGAGGTGACGTTGCTTGATATTTACTTTTTACGATGACACTGGGAGATGCCGGTCGTAACTTTGTTTAATTTTTAAAAAGCTTTCGGATGTGGCCTCATGATATGTTGATTGCTCCAGCAAAAGCTGAGGTGGAAGATATATAATATAATATATATATTTATATCTATATATATATATATAGATTATATATATATAATATATGATATATATACTACATATAGATATAAGATATAGTATATAATAATTTTATATATATATATACTATATATATACTTCATATATTCATATATATATCTATATTATTCATATATATATATCTTTAAACATATATCTATATATATATTATATATAATTATATATATATATATTATTTAATATATCGATATATCATATATACTAAGTATATATATATATATATATCAATGTAAGCACGAAGGGATCACGTAACTTGGGAATTTGAGAATATCCTTAGAAATCGAACGGTCGGAAAGGTAAAGTGAAAAAGGGACTTTGAACAAGTACTTTCGTAGTATATTGGTAACTATTTTTCAGGTGAACTTGAAAATGTATAAAACAATGCTATGAAAGTACTTGTTCCAAGTTCTGTTTCCACTTAACCTTTGAACCACCTTTCTCTATTCTACCGTGGATTTAAGGATTATATTAGATATATATATATATATATATAATATATATATATATAATATTAACATATAATTAGATATATACAATATACAACATTACATACATACATACATATATATATATATATATAATTAAATCACCGTTAACGTGTATTCCGCTCGCCTTTTTATCATCATAGTTTTTGGAAAGGTGGGTGCAACATTTTATTAAAACATAATAACGGAACAAAATTGGTTGGATTTAGCTTTTAGGTATAATAGCTCATTAAGAAAATGAAAGTTTATTAGGAATACACGATATCTTGCTTAGAGCTGGCCAATATATACATAAGTTGGGCGTTAGGCGAAAGGCAATAGTCCCCAATGTAAAATCCCGTTTTCGTCTGGTACACGCTAGCGGGTGGGTTAAGTTTAAAACGATGGCGTTGTAAGTTATCTGTTGAGGTATGTCGTTTTACTGTTCTGAACAAATAGATACATAATAATAATAATAATAATAATAATAATAATAATAATAAATGATAATAATAATAATAATAATAATAATGAAGAGGTGTGATCCTAATGAAACGGCCACCATAGTAAGCAAAAGTGTATGGACATCCTAACTGGAGGCAGGAGTTGCAACCCGAACCCCGCACACTATAAATACCGGCCAGTCGAATTGGAGGGGGACTGGTGATAGAGCAAAAAAAAAACAAAAAAAAAAAAAAAAAAAAAAAAAAAAAAAAAAAAAAAAAAATAATAATAATAATATATAATAATAATAAAAAGGTTAACAAAACATGACTGGTAGTTATCCGTAGGAGCTTTTTTAACTGTTTCTTAACAAATAGAATGCTAATAACTAATAATAAGAATAAATAAAAAAGCAAATCAACACTAGATGAGACTGGATACAAATACCTGGGGAATAATGGAATAAGGGAAGGGATTACAAAACACGAAGAGATGAAGGACAACGATCAGGAAAGATAATATTGCAGACTCAAGAGGCGACACTCAAGTCAAAACTCAACAACCCCGGAAATATGATAAAAGCCTATAAACTACATGGGCAGTGCCCAGTAATCCAGGTACAGCACAGTGGAATAGTCGGAATGGACAAGGGAAACAGAACTCCGCCAGCAATAGATCAGAAAACCAGGCAAGGAAACATATGAACAATAACCCATACAACCAAAGCACTAAACCAACAGGACACCCAAGAGCAAATACGGACAGACCTAATACATAACCACGAAAGGAAGGAGGGAGGGGACTACTAAGCATATAGAGGACTGCGTCCAACATCGAGAAAACAGAGCACTGGGGCACAATATATGAAGACCAGTGAATAAAGCGAGTTGGTCTCAAGAGTGCATGGGAAGAAGGACTGATAAAAGTAGGAACGAAGACCCCAGAAATATATCAGAGATAGGTAGAAAGACCAAGCAAGATCAGATGAATGGCATAACAAACCAATGGCACGGACAATACCATAAGAACAGACTAAAGAACTAGCCAGCGATGACACGTTGGTAATGGCTACTGAGGGGACAGCTAAAGAAGGAAACTGAATGGAATTGATAACAGCGGGCACAAGAATCCAAGGCCCAAAGAACCCAGATAGTGTCTAAAGAACAACAGATTGAAACTAACATCCTCCCTATATGTAGGAAGTGCAATACGAAAAAAGAAAACATACAAACCACTATAACAAGCGAATGTCCGGCACTTGCAACAGAACCAGTACAGAACAGAAAAGGCAATGATTCAGGGTAAGCAAATGCCCTCCACCCCTGGAAGGCCTGTGCAAGAAAACAACCAGCACCTTGCAAGTTAATAAGTGGTACGAACACCAATCTGAAGGAGTTGATAGAAAAACGATCAGGCCAAAGATCCTCTGGGACTATGGTATTAGAACAGATAGGGTGATACCTGAAAATAGACCAGACGAGACGTTGATTGACAAAATCAAGAAGAAAGTATCACTAATTGATGTAAATTGTACCCATAATCATAGGAACACTAGGCACGATCCCAAGATCCCTGAAAAGGAATCTGGAAAAACTAGAGGCTGAAGTAACTTCAGGACTCATGCAGAAGAGTGTGATCCTAGAAACGGCGCACATAATAAGAAATGTGATGGACTCCTAAGGAGGCAGGATGCAACCCGGAACCCCACACTATAAATACCACCCAGTCGAATTAGAGGACTGTATAGAGCAAAAAAAAAAAAAACAAAAAAAAAAAAAAAAAAAAAAAAAAATAATAATAATAATAATAATAATAATAATAATAATAATAATAATAATAATAATAATAAAAGTTAAACATGCGTGTAGTATCCGTAGAGTTCTTTTACTGTTCTTAACACATAGATGTTAATAATAATAATAATAATAATAATAATAATAATAATAATAATAATAATAATAATAATAATAATAAATAATAATAATAATAATAATAATAATAATAATCTGATGTTCATGGACGACATCAAGCTGTATGGTAAGAGCATCAAGGAAATAGATACCCTAATCCAACTGTAAGGATTGTATCTGGGGACATCAGGATGGAGTTTGGAATAGAAAAATGCGCCTTAGTCAACATACAAAAAGGCAAAGTAACGACAACTGAAGGGATAAAGCTACCAGATGGGAGCAACATCAAACACATAGATGAGACTGGATACAAATACCTGGGAATAATGGAAGGAGGGGATATAAAACACCAAGGGATGAAGGACACGATCAGGAAAGAATATATGCAGAGACTCAAGGCGATACTCAAGTCAAAACTCAACGCCGGAAATATGATAAAAGCCATAAACACATGGGCAGTGCCAGTAATCAGATACAGCGCAGGAATAGTGGAATGGACGAAGGCAGAACTCCGCAGCATAGATCAGAAAACCAGGAAACAAATGACAATACACAAAGCACTACACCCAAGAGCAAATACGGACAGACTATACATAACACGAAAGGAAGGAGAGAGAGGACTACTAAGTATAGAGGACTGCGTCAACATCGAGAACAGAGCACTGGGGCAATATCTTGAAAACCAGTGAAGACGAGTGGCTAAAGAGTGCATGGGAAGAAGCTAATAAAAATAGACGAAGACCCAGAAATATACAGAGATAGGAGAATGACAGAGAGAACAGAGGACTGGCACAACAAACCAATGCACGGACAATACATGAGACAGACTAAAGAACTAGCCAGCGATGACACATGGTAATGGCTACAGAGGGGAGAGCTAAAGAAGGAAACTGAAGGAATGATAACAGCGGCACAAGATCAGGCCTAAGAACCAGATATGTTCAAAGAACGATAGACGGAAATAACATCTCTCCCATATGTAGGAAGTGCAATACGAAAAATGAAACCATAAACCACATAGCAAGCGAATGCCCGGCACTTGCACAGAACCAGTACAAAAAGAGGCATGATTCAGTGGCAAAAGCCCTCCACTGGAGCCTGTGCAAGAAACATCAGCTACCTTGCAGTAATAAGTAGTACGAGCACCAACTTGAGGGAGTGATAGAAAACGATCACGCAAAGATCCTCTGGGACTATAGTATTAGAACGGATAGGGTGATACGTGCAAACAGACCAGACGTGACGTTGATTGACAAAGTCAAGAAGAAAGTATCACTCATTGATGTCGCAATACCATGGGACACCAGAGTTGAAGAGAAAGAGAGGGAAAAAATGGATAAGTATCAACATCTGAAAATAGAAATAAGAAGGATATGGGATATGCCAGTGGAAATCGTACCCATAATCATAGGAGCACTAGGCACGATCCCAAGATCCCTGAAAAGGAATTAGAAAAACTAGAGGCGGTGAAGTAGGCTCAGGACTCATGCAGAAGAGTGTGATCCTAGAAACGGCACACATAGTAAGAAAAGTGATGGACTCCTAAGGAGGCAGGATGCAACCCGGAACCCCGCACTATAAATACCACCTAGTCGAATTGGAGGACTGTGATAGAGCAAAAAAATGAAAAAAATAAAAAAATAAAAATGATAATAATAATAAATTCAGCAACTCGAAAACCTTCCCCATAACTCCCAGACAGCTTAGGAACGTTCCTCCTTGAAACAGGATTTTAATCTTATTGTATATTTCAAATGAATCCAGTTATCCTCGATCAATACCCCATTCAGATTCAGTGAATCGTGCCGAAAGTTATAATTCCATAATGAAGTTACTCGGGTATTAGGCAACAGAAAATCATATTATTAATCTAAATGATTCAGAATCTATTTTTCTGTTTGAACCCAATTATGGCTGGAACTGAGACGCAGCAAACTGGGTGTTCATAATCTCAGATTTTAGAGGATGATAATAATACTTTCGTCTTTAATGAAGGTTTTCAGAGCTTACCTGAGACCACTTCAGTTCACAAAAGCTGTGTATAGGATATTTTTGTGGGAAGGAAGCGTTTTTTGGTCAGACTTCCTCCTCAGACTTAGGATTGGTTTACGCATTTCAGTAAAGATTATGGAGAATGTTTCTTTTACACAGTTAAAAAAAACATTAACAAGTATTTAATGCTTAGGACATAACTTTACCTACTTTGAAACCCATTTAAGCGAATGTACTGATTTTATTCCATTAAAAACCTAATATATATATATATTTTTTTTGCAACCTTTAAAAGTCTTAGCACTTTCTGTCTCTTCTTAAGGTGTTAAACTAACGGTTTTCATAACGCCAATGGATAAAGACACTAACCTTTTAGGCTCCTCCCCCAATTCATGATATGAACTTCACTAAGACTGATAATAGCATTTTTTTATTGCACAAAAAACCATTGTTGATTCTTCAACTCAAACCCCAGCAAACAAAGAACCAGAAGATGGCGATGAGATTTACGGCAACGCTCATGCTTTCAAAAAGGGCTGAGGAAACAATAGTGGGAATATTAACAGTAAAAATAATTTCAATAATTACAAATAAAAAGCGTTGGGGCAATTTAGTACACTACTACCTAAGCAGGTAAATGTTCCCTAACAATCTGTTCCAAAAGAATAGAAATTTCATTTACAAATTTACAATTTCGCATATCTTGTCACACTATTTAGTGAATACAGTGGATAAGAAAATTTAACACAATATAACAAAAGTTTGTTTCTTCAGAAAACCAGTAACTTCTGGTAACTTTTCAAAATAATGCCCGGCCTTCAAAAGATGGCGACTGTTGCTAAGTCAAAACAGTGTAAGGAACTAGATCAACTTCCATCTAATCCGATTAAAACAATCTCTGCAAATACTCAGGAACATGAAAAAGCTTTTCGATTTGTTGCAACGTTTAGGATTCCTGCTCCATAATGACCTATAATAAGAGCCTCCTTAACGTGAGCATGATCTCCATAAAAGCACTGAAGCATGATACAAAGAAATCGTGTGTTTTATGACTAATTACACGCTCGGAGTATAAATGAATTCCTTATCGGCTATCAAGCACTGCTTATCCAGAACGATGCATGGGATCCATTAACAGTATAATGAACTGAAGTGAATATAGAGTTTAGGCCAAAGGCCAAGCACTGGGACCTATGAGCTTATTCAGTGCTGAAACGAGAATTGTCAGTAAACGGTTTGAAAGGTGTACCAGGAGTTAAACTTCGCAGTTACCTCATGAATCAATTGATGAAAGAAAGAGAATATGAAAGGAAGTACAGAAAAAAAAAAAACGAAAAGGGTTGGAGCTAAGGACCGAAGGCACGCTACAACGAACTTAAGTAATGCCTATAGTGCACCGCACGAGGTGCACTGACAGCAATACCCTACACCCCCCTTCGGGGCATTACCAATATATTGCAGGCGATAGTCAGGTTAATACCAGGTGGGCGTGATGTGAGCAAAGTCTGAATAAAATACCGATACTAAAATAAGACGGATAACAGCCTAAACTTGTATCAGTAACTCATGCAAATAAAATTGCCTTTGAATCTATCAACATAACCTGCTCTCTTTTAAAAGCCTGATCTTCGATAACGCCACGGTCGAAAGTCAGTCTCGTGCAACCTGTGTCACGCCCCCACTAAACGAAAAAAAACTTCATCGTTGTAAACGGTTCAAAATATCATCTTCCTAAGTTTTCCAATGGTTTGGGATCTCACTTACATTAACTGCAATGTGTATCCATATACTTTGTACGTGTCACGTCCAAGTGCACAGGTAAATCTAATTCTATTTGGTTTAGCGACACTTTTCTATAATAGGTTTGTGTCAAGATAACTACTGTGCGAAGATGCTGATTTAGCTCCCATGTTAAACCTTTCGTACAAATTTACTGGAAGCCATTATAGTGTTCTACATATCAGTCTTTATCTGGAATTCCACTTATGGTTGGCTATCGTCTGAAATCTATTGCTTTAGTTGACGTAATCGATTCGCTTTACCTTAACATTACCAGAAACTCAATCAAATATGTGTAGAATAACTTCCTCTCCTTTCGCACAATACTAGTTCTATTTCTGCGATTAATTTTAGTCCTTTTGGGTCATCATAATAGATTTCACGGAACGTGTTTGACTTCCTTCACTGCTAGGCCTAACAAAGTCTGCTGGAATATATCTGGGTGTTCAATATGCAAAGCTAAATCTGCATCACAATTTTACAGCATAATGTTACTCTGAAGTAGTTGTATAATCCGACTTAGTTCCCAGTTCTCTCTCTCTCTCTCTCTCTCTCTCTCTCTCTCTCTCTCTCTCTCTCTCTCTCTCTCTCTATACAGCCTAACTGGAAAGCATGTCTGCAACTATGAAGAGTCATATAGCATTAACATGTCTAGATGTGGCTTGTCTCTTATCATATTCTCTTATTTAGTTTTCGTACGTCTGTCTAGCAAACTTTGCTACTTATGTCCACTACCGACTTATTTATCAATAAAGAATTTAGGTTATTCTTTGACTTTAAATCGTTTACAAATGTTTTAAAGACACTATAGAATGATGGCCCGTAGGAAACACTTATGATAATCAAGAACCGACTGAAGATCTCCCAAAGAGCCAAGCCAAAGTAAACAAGTAAAAAATGCGCCGAAGAAACTGAAGTTGTTTGATAAACATCCAAGCCATCTCAGTCTCCCTTTTATGATCAGGAACTGCAATAGTTTCATTTATTACCATATCCTGCCGTATAGCTAATAACATTCTTCTTAAACCTTTATTCTAAAATCGACAAAATGCTCCGGATCGTTTCAATTTCACCCCATGATTCACGTTGGTTCAGCAATACGGGTTACACTAGTCCAGCTTATTAACTTGCTTTCGTATGCAATTCCAGTCTGGTGGGTTTCCAAATCTTATTCACCCTCCCCACTGCTCTATTTGTTGCGTTTAGTTGTTGCTCTACTACATTCCTGCTCAAGAGAACCTGTTTTAGGTAACAGCGTTCCTAAATATATAAATGGCTGAATCTCACCAGTGGTAAAATACGAAGTGTTCTTCCATGCAGGCATTAATCTAAAAAGTCTCGCAATAATTCAAGTGAAAAATTAGACTGCGAGAGAAGGGACGGAGACCGACGACGTGTCGTATAAATCTCAGAGATTGAAACAAAATTCAAAATTAGGAAAGGTTTCCCATAAGAATTCCCCTTTAACATTCCCACTCTTCCTCGCACATTAATCTTCCCATGTACTTAGGATACACAAAAGTCCTGACCGCTCTCTATAAAAGAACCCTTTTATATCCACTGGGGAAAGTAGAGCCTTTTTCCCATTCCTGGAAAAATTCTTTTATGGTTCAGCAGAGAGAGAGAGAGAGAGAGAGAGAGAGAGAGGAGAGAGAAGAAGAGAGAGAGAGAGAGAGAAAATCAAAACAAAAAAATACACTTTAGATACTTTAGTTTCGACGTAGGTGTAGTTTTTTTTATTTTTTTTTTTTTTATTTGGGAAGCATAAACTTTTCCTAATACATTAGTATTTCTCAAAAGATACTTCCATTCCAACTAAAGAAACTTAGAGCCTTCCTCCCCCCTCCCCCCAAAAAACCTCCTTTAAAAAAACTAGATTCCTTTGTTTTCTTGCATAGTTTATTTACGATAAACAACTGCTTAGCTACCGAATGAAATTTTTTCCATCTGGACACACCATTGCGACCTTGTATTGAGAAACTAGTGTGTCACAACTGCATTCGTTTTTGATAATTTCACATTACGTGAAATTCTTTAACATATTTTGCCTTGGGTTAAATTTCCAACGTTTTTCTTACTTCTTTGTTATGCTTTACAGCTTTTTAGTTCGATCATTCGAATTAATAACACAACATCTACAGAGTTTAAGTTTACTTTTTTTACATTTTTATTCTGAAGAATAAAACATAAATATCCTCACCTAACATTCCTCTATCTTTAACTCAACGCGAAACACCTTTTCCGGCCCTTTTTAGGATGTTAAATTATAAATGTTCAAACATTAACATTGATATCACACCTATTGTCTACTATATCTTACTCAGCATTGCAAAGCAAATACAATTCGTAAAATACAAATGATAAATCTATTTAAAAGGACGTCGGTAGATGAGATCATAAATATGGCAATTATGTTTACACAAGTATTTACGTGTGTAACCTACATTGCGATATGGGACGGGGAGGACTGTCAACAAAGCCCTGTCATTAAATAATCGTTCTCATAATCTGTCAATAATATGTCTGAATACAGTTCCAGTAATCGGAATTGTGTCGCATAATGACGGAATTATATATATGAGGGATAATCTGAACAGTGGATTTTTTTTCAACGAGTTTTGAATGCATTGTCCGCATTAAAAAGTTTACATCCAGAAGCTAAATAAATATACTATGTATGTATGTATACACATACACACATACACATACACACACATATGTATTTATTATATATATTATATATATACTATATATATATATATATATATATATACATATATTTATATTATATATATATATATATATATATTGTTAATATTTATATTATATAATATATATAAAAATATATATATAATATATATATATATATATATATATAATATATTATATAATATAATATATGTATATATATATATATATATATATATATATATATATATATATATATATATATATATATATATATATATATATATATTTTTGACTTTGCTGTCAAGTATATAGTAGTAATTATTTCATTTCCAGCATTGATCAGCAAAAAAACCTTTGCCATCGAATTACCATTACGAAACTGCATAATTTACATCCAATGGGACTTATATATTACTCACTCTTTTTGGTCGTTGCAAAGGAGACTGGCTTTATCCACTCTGCTATCAAGAAAAAGATAGCCGTGGAGGTAAAAGTCATAGCTGTTCCCCAAATGCCGATTGGCACTTTGCCAAGTCTCCAGGTTACCTGATCTTCTCTTGGGCCATCGACTTTCTCCAACAAAAGTGTCGCGACTTCCCAGTGATTTGTGAATTATGTGATCTGAACGTTCAACATTTGAACTCTCTTTACGATGTCCTCCTTTTAAAAGAATGTTTTAGCCTTTGAGAAACATCACATCAGTCACGACATTTGAATTTGGTGATAACTCTTTCCAACTCTTCAAATCATACTCCGCACTTTTCCCAAGCACCGCTCACGAGTGTCCAAAGGAATTTCGTCATTTTCACAGCTAAACAAAATAGTGAAGCGCGTTTCAAAGGTAATTACAGAAGCTCCAATTACCGCGTATATTCCGCGGCCACAGTTGAAACCCCTTACAGGAACGGTAAGAAATATGCACATTTAGTAGCTTTTATACTGTTCAACAAAAGTGATAGTTTAGAAAATCTGATGTCAGAATACAAAAGGAAAAAAGAAATCTATACAAATACCTGCTTCAGGTAAAAACCTCTTTTCACATCTCATAAATCTCGATGCACCGTTACATAAATATCAAATACAGGCAACAGCCTGTTATTAGCCATTTGCTTATTAGGGTCATTAAAACAATTCTAACTGTTATGACCACAGCTAATGAGGGTCATTTGTACCTCCAGTGTTTGCATGACCTCCGGTTAACGTCTTTCGGATTTTATCCAGCATTAAATGGCAAAATATCAGTCGTCATAGCAGTATTGTGTTATTGTGTTTACCAAAGCAAAAACTTCTTGCGATGCTATGATAACATATATTATATTATGAAAATACTTTAGAATATCGTATTACTATGACCCCTGAAATATCAAGATAAGTAAAATTTGCGAAATAGATATATGTATGTATTTATACACGAGAAAATTATATATATATATATATATATATATATATATATATATATATATATATATATATATGTGTGTGTGTGTGTGTGTGTGTGTATGTATGTATGTATATATAATTTTTTTTATCACTTTTGAACGGAGAGATGTATGAAATGCAAAAACTGTCCTGTAACCTAACCAGCAATTTGAGAGCTATGCTTTAAAAGCAGGAAATATAATATTCAATATAAACTAACTGACAATTAGAATATCGTCTACACAATTGCGAACAAGTGCATACCTTATAAGTCAAGTCCTTAACACGAAGAATAAATGACCTTGGCCATCATTCTTTTCCGATAAAATATCATGATTATCTGAATTCAAAAAATATTATTATTATTATTATTATATTATTATTATTATTATTATTATTATTATTATTATTATTATTATTATTATTATTATTATTATTATTATTATTATTATTATTTTATTTTTTTTTTTTTTTTTTTTTTTTTTAATTTATTTATTATTTTTTTTTTTTTTGGTATATCACAGTCCTCCAATTCGACTGGGAATCCATCACTTTTCTAACTATATGGGCCGTTTTAGGATCACACTCTGCTGCATGAGTCCTGGAGCTACTTCAGCCTCTAGTTTTTCCATATTCCTTTTCAAGGATTATTATTATTATTCTTATTATTATTATTATTCAGAAGATGAACTCTATTCATATGGAACAAGCCCACCTAAGTGGCTACTGACTTGAAATTCAAGCTTCTAAAGAACCTGGTGTTCATTCGAAAGAACTAACAGAAGGTAATGGGAAATACAGAAATACCTGGTTTGAGTTATTCAACCCATTTCCCATCCATAAAACGAATGTCTTTCATAAATACATAGAGCAGATAAGAGGTTACCAGGAGTTCTAAGGATTAGGATGTCTCAAAGACTTGTTAGTCCATTCGATGAGACATCGTGTGATCACTTATCTCTAGCTTTCTTTTAAACTCTTCCACACTGTTGCTGTTTACAACTTTTGGTGGCAGTTTATTCCAGGTCTCACATAATCTAGTATGTAAAGAAGTTCCCACAATGGGATGTGTTGCATCTCTTCAGCTCTGGTTTGCATCCATTATTTCTTGTCTGGTTTTCGAAATACATTTGTGCTTTAGGAAACAAGGAAAAGTGGACAAATTGGTAAGCACTAACCTTCGTGTTCTGATAAACTGAGTTCGATATAACTAACTTAACTCGATGAATTTCCTAATCTTTCATGTGTCTAATGTCCATCATGCTCGTGTTTGCGCGCGGACATGCGAACTGCCTCTGCTTGAAAGGCAGACCTTTCTTCTTCTGAGAAAAGAAGCCCAGGGAGTGAATTCAGTCCCAGCATTTTTACATTGACTTCGCCTCAATAAGGTCTTATTCGAGCAGGAGATGAATAAGTCCAATACGCATATTATTTCTATCTCATTCGGTCTGTGATTCTATTTTCTTTAAGGCCTCTTCGATCGATTTAAGAAGATTTTGTGGGTCTGAGCTCGTAGAAAGTAACTGTACGATTTTCCTCTAAGTGGGAAGCAATTCTGCAGAGACCCTCTACAGCTGCCGTCTACGAACAGAGCGGCCATCGTCTGGTATAGACCTTGTAATAAGAGCAGAATGGGATCCCATGTTAAATAGCGAGAACCAGGAGGAGAGATCATCTTGAAATGCCTCTGTGCAGACGGTAGTTACGGAGAAAATAAGGACACGGGCCCCTGTTCCCTCACATATATGGGATTTCGTTGGATGAAACAAATGGGAGTTGAATTTCTGGCCGTGGCGAGGAAGAGGGAAAACGGGAAGTTGGAGCAGTAACCACCAAAAGAGGATATAAAGAGAATTAATTAAAATACTAAAGACTGTAAGGAGAATGACTGGGGCTGAAATAGCTTCTAAAACAAATATAAATGAACAGAAATAGAGAAAAAGTGAAAATAAAAAAAAATGGCATATTCAGTATAATAAAAAGTATAAATATGGGTTAAAATTAACTATGCTGCCTATTTTGTAAGATACAATTTCTAGAATGGTAAAAATTAAACATAAGGCATATTAAGTTTAATAAAAAAATATAAACACGGTCATAATTAACCATACGGCCTATTCAGTATAATAAAAAGTATAAGCGTTGTTGAAAATTTATAAATACGGCATTTTCAGTACAATAAGCATAAAAAACGACAAATTAAACATAAGGCATAATCAGCATAACGTAGAGGATTTAAAACGATGAACACTATGAAAAATAAGGATAAAAAGACATTAATATACTGGATAAATACAATGACAACATCCACTTATATCGATGATGATGTAGAAAATTTCATCAAAGAGAAAGTGAGACAGAGAATGAGAGAGAATGGTTTCCAAATAGTAGTAGTGAAAGGAAAGTTCTTTATTGTAATTCGTTTTTTAAAATTTTTTTATTATACTTATTTCTTCCTAATGAAAGTCAAATTCTAGATGGACGAGGCAATAACAAGTGTCCCATGAAAGCCTCAACGCTTCTCATATAAAAAAATCTTGACAACTAACTGCACGCTGGCTACGATGGATTCCTTGACATGAGAATAAAGCAAGCTGCTTGAGAAAACCTTCCCATTTTATTATTGCAATCATTTTGAACGTGACATTACAATCTTCTATTCAATCATTTATTTCCGCTTTTTTCCCCCACTTCTCTTGTGCAAAAATAAAAATGCTTCATTCCCCAAGTAATTCAATAATCGTCTCAAGTATCTGATTTTTTTTACTTCGGATAAGCGCCTTCACCCCAACTCTATTATTATTATTATTATTTTTTTTTTTTTTTTTGCTCTATCACAGTCCTCCAATTCGACTGGGTGGTATTTATAGTGTGGGGTTCCGGGTTGCATCCTGCCTCCCTAGGAGTCCATCACTTTTCTTACTATGTGCGCCGTTTCTAGGATCACTCTCTTCTGCATGAGTCCTGGAGCTACTTCAGCGTCTAGTTTTTCTAGATTATTATTATTATTGTTATTATTATTATTATTATTATTATTATTATTATTATTATTATTATTATTATTATTATTATTATTTTATCAAAACTAATGGCAGAATTCAGAGAATTTATTTTAGACAAAATTCTTTCAATTCTCCTTATGATTTGTTTTTCTGGAGAGTTGAAAGAATTTTGTATACAGGCAATCTGTGAATTCTGCCATTATTTATAATAAAACATGTTTGAAAGAAGGTCTGTTTCCAGCATTATTATTATTATTATTATTATTATTATTATTTTTTTTTTTTTTTTTTTTTTTTTTTTTTTTTTTTGCTTTATCACAGTCCTCCAATTCGACTGGGTGGCATTTATAGTGTGGGGTTCCGGGTTGCATCCTGCCTCCTTAGGAGTCCATCACTCTTCTTACTATGTGCGCTGTTTCTAGGATCACACTCTTTTGCATGAGTCCTGGAGCTACTTCAGCCTCTAGTTTTTCTAGATTCCTTTTCAGGGATCTTGGGATTGTGTCGAGTGTTCCTATGATTATGGGTACAATTTCCACTGGCATATCCCATATCCTTCTTAATTCTATTTTTAGGTCTTGATACTTATCCACTTTTTCCCTTTCTTTCTCTTCAACTCTGGTGTCCCATGGTATTGCGACATCAATGAGTGATACTTTCTTCTTGATTTTGTCAATCAATGTCACGTCTGGTCTGTTTGCACGTATCACCCTATCTGTTCTGATACCATAGTCCCAGAGGATCTTTGCCTGATCGTTTTCTATCACTCCTTCAGGTTGGTGCTCGTACCACTTATTACTGCAAGGTAGCTGATGTTTCTTGCACAAGCTCCAGTGGAGGGCTTTTGCTACTGAATCATGCCTCTTTTTGTACTGGTTCTGTGCAAGTGCCGGACATTCGCTTGCTATGTGGTTTATGGTTTCATTTTTCGTATTGCACTTCCTACATATGAGAGAGATGTTATTTCCATCTATCGTTCTTTGGATATACTATCTGGTTCTTAGGGCCTGATCTTGTGCCGCTGTTATCATTCCTTCAGTTTCCTTCTTGAGCTCTCCCCTCTGTAACCATTACCATGTGTCATCGCTGACCAGTTCCTTAGTCTGTCTCATGTATTGTCCGTGCCTTGGTTTGTTGTGCCATTCCTCTGTTCTGTTTGTCATTCTCCTGTCTCTGTATATTTCTGGGTCTTCGTCTACTTTTATCAGTTCTTCCCATGCACTCTTGAGCCACTCGTCTTCACTGCTTTTCAGATATTGCCCCAGTGCTCTGTTCTCGATGTTGACGCAGTCCTCTATGCTTAGTAGTCCTCGCCCTCCTTCCTTTCGTGTTATGTATAGTCTGTCCGTATTTGCTCTTGGGTGTAGTGCTTTGTGTATTGTCATATGTTTCCTAGTTTTCTGGTCTATGTTGCCGAGTTCTGCCTTATTATTATTATTATTATTATTATTATTTTGTTCTAAAGGGTCCACAATAATACAAAGTGTAAAAAGTCCGTGTATAATTTTGAAGACTTTACAGAAAGCTTTCGAACCCTTCCCTGGGTTCATCTTCAGTCCAAATGAACAAAAAGTTACGACAAGTACAGAGGTAAAATTTAAAAAACAAGAGACGTTGAAGATCGTCGACAACGGTCTTTAGCTCGTTAATGGGCCAGGTGAAGAAAGAGGGTAGTTAACAACAACTAGGTGATACCCTCTCCCCTATCGAAAGCTTTCTGTAAAGTCTTCAATTATTGTGGACCCTTTAGAACATTATATATACTCTCGTGATAGAGAGTTTTTTCCTACTAATTATTATTATTATTATTATTATTATTATTATTATTATTATTATTATTATTATTATTATTATTATTATTATTATTATTATTATTATTATTATTATTATTATCATTATTATTATTATTATTATTATTATTGGTATTGTTCAGTAGCTGAAACCTATGCATATTGGATAATCCCACAGGGGCCTATTGACTCGAGATTCAAGCTTCCAAAGAATATGGCGTTCATTAAGAAGTAAGAGGAAGTAACGGGAAGTACTGAATTAAAAAATGCCACTTTAAATAGATAGATAGATAGATAGATAGATAGATAGATAGATAGATAGATAGATAAATTCATACATACATACATACATACATACATACATACATACATACATACATACATACATACATACATACATTTATATATAATGTATCTAAATGTAAGACGAATAGTATTAGGGCATCAATGCATTGCATTGCACCTTCATTTGCACTTCTGAAGCTCCAATTGCACCACATCCTCTCGATGCTCTCCTTTTCTTCTTTGATGTGAAAATGACTACATGAAATTAATATGGCGAGAAGTCATTTGCTCAACATTTCAATCTCTGGAGCTTGACACCCCATTGGGTTACGTATAAGGCGCCTCGGAAAAGCCTTTCACGATTACAGATTAGGGTCTAGGGAATTTTTTCTTGAGCTTCAACATTTAAACGTAAATAAACCATTAACAATATTACCTACTATCCCAGTCAAACGCTTAAAAGACGTCAGAAGATTCCTTTGAACCTATTTCGAATCACAAAATATTATCTATTAATCAGTTGAATCATCAATATCGGAAAACTGGACAGCAATCTATTTTCCATTCGAAAAAAATATATATATAATTTTTAAGCTGCTGGAAGCATGAACTTTTTCTGACAGCACGAGTGGCTTTCAGGTATAACTAATTTAAAATATCGCCTTGAAAGATCAAGGTTTTATTATTGCCCCAAATTTCGTATCAATAAGCTTTCTACTCGAGGATACCTTCACTATCACACCTACAAAAGGGGGATGATAACTGAATAAACTTTACCACAAGATTTATCTAATCTAACGGGATATCTCTCTCTTTCCAATAACTAATAAAAAACTATTAACTGCATGTTCATGATTATAAGTAAAAAGAAATCGTTCACCGGTACCTCTTTAAACATAGCTTTAAGCCATAAATTATTGAAACAATAGAAAATGTATCAAAATGCAAGAAGAAGAAGAAGATATTTATCAGGAAAGGAAAACATCCCAACTGTCACTAAAAACAGAATCGGAATCAGCCAACACCGATCAATTGAAATATGTTCGACGAACTCCATTTAATAAAACCAACAGTTACCAATGGGATACCCTATAACGAGGTTTCACTAACAAGATGAATATTTGAACAGATACAGATCAATCTTGTATTTTTTCTCTCATTTTAAGCAAAATGAAGAGGGATTTTTTTTTATGGATATCGAGAAGTGGTACTTGTGTATATAGAATCACTGAAAAGTAAGTCGGTATAAATTGAGAACAAACATATAATTTCCCCCATAATGTATATTCAATGGGTTAATAAGTGACACACACATATATAAATCTATATATATATATATATATATATATATATATATATATATATATATATATATATATATATATATATATATATAAAGAGAGAGAGTAGTGCCATTAATATATATATATACAAACGGGAGCACGACAGTTCGCCGCCGCCAGTTCGCCGCGCGACAGCTCGCCGCGGACAGTTCGCCGCGTGCCAGTTCGCCACAGAGCCAGTTCGCCGCGGCGACAGTTCGCCGCCAACCTTTTCGCCGCGAACCATTTCGCCGCCAATGTAAAAGCTGGCAAACATGCACAGGATATATTAAATGAGGAATAGGATAATAGGAAAGTATAGACCTAGAGATTGATAATTTATAATAACGTTACTATTATTAACATTATTGGTATTATCATCATTTTCTCAATGACAAATTTGCCTCAATGAAGAAGCTTACGAAGCTTATACAGTGGTTCAAACAGTTTGTCAAAATGAGTTAAAGTACCCTAATTATATTGCTCGCAGTTTCTCGACCGTATCTCAGAGATCAAACGAGGCAAACACCACAAGTTGGGTAGCGTGGTTACAGTTTGCCTAATGAGTAATCCTCGCAGTTTTTTTTCACTCGACCGTATCTCAGAGATCAAAGGAGGCAAACTACCACAAGGTCAGTTATAGAAAATTGTGTAGTATATAAGTTCCGCACGAACTAAGAGTCGTCACTTAAAGTCTTCGTTGCTCTGTGCTCTGTTCTTCAACGTTCCAAAGCCATAATGCCGCCTGTTTTGTCCGTTCGTGGAAAGGAGAAATTCATTGACAACGGCACAACATACGTTTTCGATAAGGTTTCAAAAGACGGCAAAACGCAGTTCTGGCGTTGTGATCAACGTTCTTCCTGCAAGGCGCGTATTCATGTTCACCAAGGAAGAATAACTCGGAGACGCAGCCAACGTTGAAGTGATGACAGCCCTGACGGACTTGAGAAATCGTGCCGTTGTCGAGGAATGAGAAATCGTGCCGTTGTCGAGGCATGGCATCGTTCTGTCCAAGTCACACGGGGTGAAATTCGGCCTTCGATATGGAAATTCATCAAAGGACTTACTCGATCGCAAAAACTTAGAGTCACTGAAATTGAAGGACTCTTGGCTGGAAATCCTCCTCTCCCGACGTCGCCCCCGATATGAACTTTTAAATGAGAGAATCTAAACTATCGTGAATGATTATCGTAATAGAGATCACATGGACTATCTACGAGGACTAGCACACAACTTCTGAAGAGACATTACGATCTAATGTATCATACGGTATGAATCATGTTTTAGATATTATATAGTTTTATTCATTATATAGTGTTCAAATGAAGTTTCATGATTAAATTTTTCAAAACAATCTTTCTTTATTATTGCCTATTTTTTCCTTTGATCTCTGACCACGCTAACCCAAACTTATGGTAGTTTGCCTCCGTTTAATCTCTGAATAGATGCGGTCGAGTAAAAAACTGTATAAGCTTTGTATTAGCTTCTCCATTTTCAGGCAAATTTGGTTTTTTCATTGACAAAATGATAATAATACTAACGTGCTAAATTATCAATCTCTAGGCTATACTTTCATATTATCATATTCCTAATATAATATACCCTGTGCATGTTTGCCAGCTTTAATTGTCGTAAATTTCCCTTTCAGGGACGAGAGTACATTTGCTGAGCTTCCACGTAATCTGGTTACGAACCGGATATCGTACACATTCCACTCCATAACAAGCCCCTTGCAGCTTCAAGCTCCAGCGGTTAGCCACGGTTAACCAGAAAATTTATGTATCCGTTGTGCCTTCTTAATTGTAAATAGAAGTAAATACATTATTGCCGGTATTCAGTGTCTATATGCCGGCTGGCGACCTCCCACTTCCCTTAATTATATAAATTAGGATATACGTTTGCTAATAATAAGTACTTATGTGCAAAGGCAGCGTAAAATCTTAAAACTACAAATGTCCTAGGGTGCGGACGTGTTGGAGTTCTCTCTCGCGCTTATTCACAGAAAAGAAGGGTTTTTCGCCATTGGTGACTATACCTCTTATAGTAAGCAATGTGTTAATAGTGTCTCCACGTAATACCCGGCGTGTAAGCCGGAGAGTGTTGTGCAACGGCAGATATTCTAATATTCTCTCTGCTCCAATCAGTGCCTTAGAAATCTTTCAAATCACAGCTACTCGAGGCCTATTGGTCCTGGGAAATGGGTAAAAGAATGCAGTGTATGTGTTAGTGCTTGACCCCATCCCTTACCGCAAAAATGTCACCCGACCAACCTCCAACCGTTGCGCAAGTGACCCTGGCACCTACCGGTGCTTGTGCCCCACACACAAGTTCCGTACTCGCGAACAATTGTCTTTTTTATTTACAATACCAATCGAACCGTTCCGACGTCGAGTCCGCTATACAATCTGTCAGTGATGCCTTCTCCCGATGCGGAAATCAACGTTGCATATACGAAATGCAAAGATCTGATACCAGAGAGCATTCTCAAGGAGCGATCCGCGAAGAACTTGTCCTCTCACAAAAAAATATCGTATATCACTAAGTGGCTAAGGACCTGCTCGGTGGAAATCTACGCCGATGACCCTTACAACCTGGCCACCAAAGGGCCCTGCTGACCTAAGCCTACCTGCGGTGTACCACACGGCAGAAAATGCCTTCAAAACAGCAAAAATCTCTCTCAGATATAATTGGAAAAAACTCAGAAAAAATTGAGGAGACAAATGATAAATTATCAAGAATCTGGGACGTGATCAAAGGACTACAGGAATCCCTAGACAGTCTTAAAACTGTGGAAACAAATAATCTCACACGGATCTGGGATGCGATCAAAGGAGTGCAGGGATCGATAGACAATCGCACTGATAGCCACCAGACTACTACGAATGCAGCATCCAGTTTTCCTCGCCTCCCAGCAACACGGAAGTGCCCCGTTCCGAGGGGACTGTTGATCCCCCAACCGCTTCTTCTCCCTCCCCAGTACCTCCGTGGAAGATATATCTCCGGTGATGATTACTAGCCCTCGTAATCCTCCCCACCCTATCTCTCCCCCCAACCCCAACCCCCCATCGTAGATGCAGATGAAACTGATCATGAGGGTCTGGCGGCTGGCAGATACAAACAAGCAGAAAGAAGAGAAGAAGAACCTCCCGTTTGGCCGCCGGACCGGAGCCCAACATTCGTGTTTCACCTCGCCCGACACATGAGAAGAGATGTCACATAGTAATTCACAATCTGCGCTCATCGGTGACGCTAGATGCCATAGTGGAGAGAGTCAAGTTCTCACTGGCTCTGACCCACTCATCTCCCACGAACTCCCATGCAGGATTAAACATAAAGTGGCTTACAGGATTACCTGGCCTACATTCAACACCTCGACGTTCTTAAAGGCGAGAATTTTCGGTCCCTAATATATTAGTTTCAAGATACAGACAATCCCGGGATCAAAAAAAACCCCCACCCCCAGGGGAACTTACTGACACTCCAACCAGGGTCATTTCCACCGAATTTCCAAGTGCCAGCCAACCGCCCACGGGCGAGTGACTGCCCACCGGTCCCCCTGGGCTAACCCCCCATCCACCCAAATGATCAGCGCATTCATCTCCCATCTTCGTGAGTAGCCATGGATACATTAAACATAATCTCTTGGAATATCTTTGGCCTCAAGCGGAACATTCCTCTCCTAAACATGTTCTGTAAAAATTTCAAAGGCATCATTGCATTGCAAGAAACGCTCCTCTGGCACATGACCTTGCCATATGCGATTCAATTCATGAAGACTTCAGAACCTTCTCGACTTCATCGATGCAAGTTTACAGACCAAATCCTAGCCGGTCGCCCGAAAGGAGGCCTTTCTTTCCTGTGGCACAAATCGTTAGACAATATGATAAAGGTGATGACCTACAAGAGTGACAGATTGCTGGGGATTCAAGTGACAATAGGGAACTCTAAAATCCTAATTATCAATGTTTATATGCCATGGGAAAAATAACAATAATTTTGATCATTACTGCATGATCCTAGGGGAGTTACACAGTATTATTCATGATTCTCCAGCTGATCATATTTGTATAATAGGGGACCTTAATTCACACCCCACAAAACAATTTTATAATGACTTACTCGCTTCTGTCAAAATCATGCTCTCCAAATTAGCGATGTTATGCTCCTCCCTCCCATCCTCTTATTCATATGTACATAATAGAGCGGACGCTATTACAACCTCCTGGCTGGACCACTGCATCACATCCCCACAACTTCATGATTCTATTATGACCTGCAATATTCGCTATGACCTTGCAACGGGCTACGATCACATCCCATTACAGTGTCATTCAGTACCCATCCCTCCCTACCGTGAACCCCCTAACTGATCGCCCACCATATATACATATATATATATATATATATATATATATATATATATATATATATATATATATATATATATATGTTGAGTAAAATCAAAATATAAATACTTATAAGTAAACACGTTATACACAGTAATGTTGTGGGTTTCTTTTTCAATATATATATATATATATATATATATATATATAATATATATATATATATATATATATATATATATATATATATAAATCAGAAGGCGTTGAAGAAAGACAGCATTAAACATAATGTCCATTATTCTCCATTGCGACGTTTCGAGACCAATGTCTCATCATCCAGGCTAAAATAAAAGATAAAAATAAAAGACTTATATACAATACAGCATTAAATTATTTTTGTTGACATAAAAAAAAACACATTGAATAAAGTAATACAAGGAAATTCACAACATTGAAATACAAGTTACTCTAAATAATGATATAAAATAAAACGAAATATAAAAAACAAAAAAAAATATATATATATAAATAAAAAGGCATTATTAAAATTAGGAATAGTTTAAAAAAAGGACACATTGTCTCAACGACGTTCGGTTGCTGTATGGAAAACGCATGGAAAGTAAACAAGAAGAAGGGCCTGGTTTAAGCTATGTACAAGGGAGCAGATGAAGAGTGGTTGTTCAAGGTTGGAACTAGTTTCTTTATAGCTAGAGATTCTAAAATTGGAAGGTGATGTGCGTATGGACTTGATAACAATATCTTAAAATCCTTATAGTTTATACTGTTTTTATTTTTTACAAAATTTCCCATGATTTCTAATGTTAGAAAGTTCTGGGTTGGACAGTTTACACCCTGTACGGATATGTGGATGACACTTTTGTTCTTTTTAAGGACCATTTGCACTGTGACTCGTTCTTGCAACATGCCAATTCTTTACATCCCAACATGAAATTTACGTATGAATTGGAAAACAATAACCAACTGCCTTTCTTAGATACGATTGTTATCCGTGACGACGACCGTTTTCACACAGGTATATTTCGAAAGGCAACGTTCACAGGCCTTGGTCTTAACTTTTATAGTTTTTGTTTTTTCAATTTTAAATTAAATTCGTTGTCTACCCTCCTCCACAGAGCCATGGCATTAACTTCTGATTGGAGTCTTTTCCACAAAGAAATCGGAATCCTTTACGATTATTTTAAATCAAATTGTTACCCTCCTAATCTCTTTATGAAATATGTCAGGAAAACTCTGGAAATTTCATTTCATCCTCCAGCAGCAATACATTTGTCCCAGAAACTCAAGTTTTGTATACGTTTTCCTTATATGCATGACACATCTTTTTTACCTCACTTAAGGAGAATTTTAATCAATCATTTTCCAGCTGTTGATGTTAAGTTTATCTTAATGAACCCTAGAACTATCAGTAATATGGTGCGTCATAAAGAGAGATTACCTCCTTTAATGCAATCCGGCGTTGTCTACATTTATACTTGTTGCCGATGCAATAGGCAGACTTACGTTGGAAACACGCGCCGCTTGCTTAAGGTGAGATGTGATGCACATATGGGCATTAGTTCCGTACAGGGTGTAAACTGTCCAACCCAGAACTATCTAACATTAGAAATCATGGGAAATTTTGTAAAAACAGTATAAACTATAAGGATTTTAAGATATTGTTATCAAGTCCATACGCACATCACCTTCCAATTTTAGAATCTCTAGCTATAAAGAAAACTAGTTCCAACCTTGAACAAACCACTCTTCATCTGTTCCCTTGGTACATAGCTTAAACCAGGCCCTTCTTCTTGTTTACTTTCGATGCGTTTTTCCATACAGCAACCGAACGTTGTTGAGACAAGGTGTCTTTTTTTAACTATTCCTAATTTTAATAATGCTTTTTATTTATATATATATATTTTTTTTATATTTCGTTTTATTTTATTTCATTATTAGAGTAACTTGTATTTTCAATGTTGTGAATTTCCTTGTATTACTTTATTCAATGTGTTTTTTTTTTATGTCAACAAAAATAATTTAATGCTGTATTGTATATCAGTTTTTTATCTTTTATTTTAGCCTGGAATGATGAACAATTGGTCTCGAAACGTCGCAATGAGAAAATAAAAAGTGACATATGTTTAATGCTGTCTTCTTCAACGCCTTCTGATTTGTACTGCCGAGTAATAGCCTAACCATCATGTGAATTAGATATATATATATATATATATATATATATATATATATATATATATATATATATAATATATATATATATATATATATATAAAGAGAGAGAGAGAGAGAGAGAGAGAGAGAGAGAGAGAGAGAGAGAGAGAGAGAGAGAGAGAGTTGCCTCCGTAGCATTATGTTTCAGTATTTATGATCCGGTTTCACGATACTGTAAATATTTTTCATAGTTAATCTCTTACGTTTGTATTGTATATCTGCTTTGGAGTCATCAAAGGTGAATATAATTGGGTTATTTTGATATCAGTTTATGAATCACCTATACTGACTTTACATATTTTTCAGGTTGTGTCTAATTCTTCCTCATGATTCCAGCAGCTCCGTCTTCATAGTTTCGGAACGATTCTTTGAACTTAATTTTTACTAAGTCTTCACCGTCATTAGTGACGAAATGGGAGACGTATTTACTAGTAAAGAATGACTCCACTTCCTTAAAAAGAAAGAAAAAAAAAAGATCTTTTCAAAATGCCCAACCTATAGTAGATTCACATCAACCGTGCATTTGATGACTAGGCCAGTCCCTTACGACGCTCCTGATTGGCTGTTGATACGCCAATGACAGGGCTGGAAACTCTTAGGCTCTCTCGAGAGTTCACATAGACAGGATGTATATTCCACCGCTCCTGAGTGATACTTTTAAAAGACGTATCCCTCAGGAGCGGTGGAACATGCATCCTGTCTATGTGGACTCTCGAAAGACTGAGAGTTTTCAGCCCTGTGATTGGCTTATCAACAGCCAGTCAGGAGCGTCGTAAGGGACTGGCCTAAATATCAAATGCACGGTTGATGTGAATCTACTATAGTATCTCTTGGTCGTTCAACGACCAAACTTATTTTTTTTTCAAGCCAGTAAGATGGAACGATATACAGGTTCCCTAACTGTAGCAGAATTAATC